>NC_039367.1:55687991-55717080 GCF_003573695.1 Papaver somniferum
TTTTTTTAACCCTACGGAAGGGTATTATTATTAAAAAAAAAATTATTATATAAACTGTGTGCAGGGAAGGACGACGATTACTATATCGTCTCGGCCCCTCGGGTTCGTACACGGCATAGGAGTCGTGGCCCGAGTCGACTTCAACGGTTCATCCCCCGTCTGGTACGGGAGGTAAGTCCCATCGAAACACTCGTGAATCTCCTGTAAGCGAGTTACTGCATTCCTTAATGTGATTCATTGATTGAGGACGAATTTGGACTGTTTTTAAATTCCTAGTAAAGGGAAAGGCCTGGCCAATACAAGATAAGAGTTCATATTTCATCACCGCTCCCTTCTTGCCCGCCTTAGGAAAACGAAACCTAACGCGAACCCAAGCTTAAAATTTGGAATAGAACGAGACCGATAGGGTAACGAGCTTAATAGAAAACTCGTTCGAAAAATATTGGTTGCTATTTAAGCACACTCCAAAGTTCATGATGGTTTCTGTGAGTTGAATGCGTGACTGCGCCGCCTTATGATAGCGGTGAGGCCTTGGGTATCAAAGCTCCACTGAGCTTCCCTCGCCTCAATTCAAATTACTGAGACTCGGATTGATTCCAGAGGGGTTTGCTCAAATTGCAACGAATTCCCTTTCGAAAGATAGAAGCTGGTCTAGAAACAATCTAAGTGGAGCCATCATGCTTTTTGTTTGCTAGAAATCTTCAGGTTTGTTTTGGTGGAGTCGAGTCAGCCTTGTTTGTGGTTGTGTAGAATTCCCTTGCAATTAAGAATGTCGAACTGGTATAATAGAAGCCAATACAATGAGTATCGACCTGAATTTGAATATGTACATCATCAGTTTTATGACCATGGTGGGAATAGTAGTTGGGAACGCCAACCTTTTCAAGGTTATGGTTCATACCATAGTGAGCCCAATTACTATCCACACACGAATTGGTCTTACGAGCAAGAAAATCAGGAATATTATAGTACTAGTCATGCGTTTTTGGAAAATTACTTAAAAACTAGTCCTGATTATGACATTTCTAAACCTGTTCAATCTCTAGAAGAAACCTACCAACAAATTCGAAGGGAGTATGAACGTGCAGTTAGTTCAAGAGAAGAGAGTACACAACGGTCTAAGATATTCAATGAGACTTGTAAAAGTATAAGTGTTACGCTCAGTGAAATTCAAGCACGTTTAGAGGAAGAAAATGAACAGTTATCTAATGCTGCTCGAAATAATCTAATTTTCCAAAATAGTGTTTCCAATTCTACCCTTGATATCAATAGTGAATATTTGCCCAATCTAGAGGACGAGGTTAGAATAAAAGACACTACTTATTTAGATAAGGTTCAATCATATTTGTATCATGATGATGAGGATAGTGATGATGAAGAATCTGAAATATGTAGGCAGAGTAATCAGGAATTTGTTTCTCCAATTGAGCCTTATAATGATAATGTTATTTCTAGTTCAAATCCAAATAATTTTAATAATTATTCACCTATTCAAAAAGACGAGGATTTGACTAGAGATACCACAGTATTAGACGAGGATTACGAAGCCGATAATGGTCTAGAGGAACGAGTTTATTCTGAGAATATTGTTTTAGAGTCTAGCGATTTAGAAACATTAGACTTAGACGAAGAACATGAACTCGTAGAGATTTTAAATATGAGTAAAGATGCACCACCTGATAATAACTTAGAAGAATCAATTGACCATTTTCAAGAATCTAATGATCCAGAAATTAGGGAGATTGTGACTAGTCTAGCTAGAGACACTGAAAACTCTAAGTTTGGGGGTGATTATCACCTTCCTAGTGCCTTACCTTTAACTCTTAGAAAGGTCCCTCACTTGGGACTTGACATATGTGCCTCAACCATTTTACAAGATTACCTTCATACTCGTTTTCCCGAACCTAATGATGTCCAGGAAGAAGTTCAGTCGTTAGAAACCCATCCTCTGGTTGATGTGGTTTGCCCAGGCTATGATCCCCAGATTGAATTTGTTTTCCCACCAAATAGTTTTCTTCCAACTGTGGGAACGTTTATATTCCAAATGTGTCGAATATTAAGTTGTGAGACTAAACCTAATTACTTTAGGAGATTAGGGTCGACACATCTGTTTAAGGAAGACCACCACTCTCTTTGTGGTCAGCTGTGTAAGTTAAATCTGATTGACTTTAAGGATCCCCATTTATTCAGGTTGTTATTATTTTTAATTGAGTTTTTCCAGACTTTTAAACCTGAACTGTTGGATCTTAGCTATGAGGAAGTGCATCCAATGAAAATTTTCTATCAAGATCCTTTCATAGAACCTGAACCTGAACCACAATGGGACATAGGTATCTTCATCAGGAAACTAGATAAGGGTATGCAGTACATGTTCATTTCGTTGGTTCACTGTAGTTTCCTTTTGTCAGCTCTTTTTGGTTTTAAAGACCCACAGTTATTCCGGCTACTGTTATACGGTTCGAGTTGACTAAACCTTTCCTACGTATGGCTGAAGACTTTAAACTTAGCACTTCTTGGGAGGTAACCCAATCTCATGCAACACGATAATATCTTTCCTTAACTCTTTCGCTTCAAATGGTAACCGTTTCTCCTTGTTCATGCTTTTAGTTTCATCTTTAGAACATTGAGGACAATGTTAGATTTAAGTTTGGGGGTATGGGAGAAACTTTTTAGTTGCAATAAATAAACTCCAGAGCCTAGAAGTTTACGCCTATTAAGGATAGCACTAACAAATCTAAGTGGATGGAAACATTTTTGTTTTAGGAGCTGAGGAACCAATCTGACTAGATGGAAACATCTATAGAGTCTATTCATAAAAGCACAGAGCTCAGGTGTTAGAATTAACATGGTAGTTTCGCCATATCTTGTCGATTCCTTTTCACTTTCTATTTTTAGTTTTATTTTGTTTCAAGTGATTTGGTGGGGCACACGATTCAAGTTGTTACCTTTGCTAGGGTGAAATAGAGTGACTGAATTACCTTTTCCAAAAAAAAAAAAAAAAAAATTTAGACCAGACCAGTTAGACCAATCGGAATAAGTATTAACACTTGGATAGCAATATGCGTGTGTTCTCCCTGTTTCTGTCGCCTAAGCAAGTGTGGAATGCAGGACCCGTAGGAACTATCGTGTAATCTGCTAACAAGAATCATGCGCTTGGATCAAAAAGATCTATTCATGCCGTTAAGTTAAAAAAAAAAAATGGTTATGGTTATGTGTAGTCAACTGCTGGTTCCCTTGTATTTGCCAGTTTGTTGATCTAGATTTAAGTTATTGACCACTGGTTCCCTTGTATATGCAAGTTGTGTTGATATTAGTCAGACCGGTATCTCAGTCATTTAGGTTAGGTTCATCTTGGCAGAGGCCTTCAGACAGATATGGGAAACACCGTTCACTTTTCAACCATCTACATTTTTCTTTCCATCTTCTTAATCTTTTCATGTGATTAGTCTGACTCCGAGTATGATGTCCATCGTGAAACTATCTTAGTAGAGCTCTGTCACTTATATGAATTTTAGTATGCTTGAGTGCAAACTCGTGTACAACAATTGGAATTTCGCATCAGGGTTCTTCCTCTTAGAGTCAATAATTGTATGCCAACCAAGGAGGTTCTTTAGTGCTTTCCAAGGTTCTGCGTAGATAGCTAGGGTCTGGAGTATTGGTTTTTGTGGGTACACCTCTGATAAACCCACCCGAGATTAACTCGGTCACTTTTCAAGAATAAATTTTGCTCGAGGACTAGCAAATAATAAGTTTGGGGGTATTTGATAGACACATTTTTGTGTCTAATTTGTCCTCAATGTCCGTATTGTTGGAACTCTATTTTTGTACTAATATTGTGTTTTTATGTATTTTTAGGAAATAAACATTTTTGGAAAATTTGGCTCGAAAAGTTGATTTTGGCACCCGGAGGACAAGTTGTATTCGGACTCTCTCTTTTGGATAAGGGGTAACCTAATTACTAAGGGCACCCCAAGGACACCCTCTTCTTCATTTGAATTTCGATTTTGGCGGGAAAATTGGTCCATCAACTGGCAGAATTTCAATCGACAAAATGAAGGTGTTGTGGTGCGATTCAATGGCTCAAACTTGGTAGGAAGATGTGATATAGCCTAAGGAAGATAGTTTGGGTGTCTAATTTGATCGGAATTGGCTGGAAAACGCGTGATGATTCACCAAACCAAAACAGAGCAACACGCATTGTAAGCAAGCAAAACTGGAGTTATAGCGTGCATGGAGGAGTTCTACTAGCATTGGACGAGTGCTGAGGCGTGGAGAAGGCAATTGGGAGTGTTCAGGAAGCAAGAGTACGTAAGAATCTTCTATTTTTGGCAATTATTCCCTATTTTTGGACAGCGGCAATAATGAAGATTATCTCGAGTTATGGCGAGATCAAATGCGCCTGTTGGGTATAAAAGGACCCCTTGGGTTTAGTAGAGGGGTTGTCGAGAGTTTGGGGTCGAGAGGAGGAGTGTAGAATCCATATGAATTGAGAGAAAAATTGACAGAGAAACTGCTGCTGCTGCTGCTCTGAAGAACAAGGAATCGGCCACGGTTTCTTCATCCGAATCGCAACAGTTTTTTCATCTTCGCAATAGTTTCTTCAACCGATTTGCAACAGCATATTCAGCCACAAAACTTTATTTTCCGTCACCATTTGTTTCTCTGTAACAGTCCAACATCGTCTTCGCAACAGGAACTGCTGTTGCGATTTCTCTGTTGCATTGTTTACTCATTTGTAATCAACTTTGGAGCAATAATAATATATTTTGAGATGAATTACACCATGATGAGCTAATCTTAATCTCTGGGGAAACGGAGGAAGCGATTCCACCAATAATAAAAATTTGGTAATTTCTATTTTTATTATTTATGCAATTAAATTTATTTAATTATTTGCCTTGAGTATATAGAATTTTTCCAAAGATTTTATTAAATAATTGTTATTTTGATTGATGGATTATGCTGGACTTAGAAGTTTTTGATACTCCATGCTTTTAACTTACAATTATTATTTTACAAAATCAATTTTTGCAATAATTAAAACTATTTAAAAAAGGAAAAATCTGCATAATGAATATTAGAAATCTCATTTTTATTTGGTAGAAAAGTGGAATCCTTAGCCCCTGTTTCCTCCAAAAAGACTTCAATCACTTGCTATTTTAATTTTATTTATAAAATTTATATAAATCTAAAAGAAAAAAAAAAGTTACCTTCACAAGTTCGAAAAGAACCCAGATTTTAATCACTATTACTACAACATTTGAAAAAACATCACACCTCTTGAAAAACCTTTCTTAAGAAGAGAAGTAGTTAGTTTTTCGAACCAGGCACGAGGTGCTTGTTTTAATCCATATAACGCCTTTTTGATCTTAAAGACATGATCTGGAAAGTCTGGTGTAGATGGTGGATTTTCGACAAGGGAAAAATCGTAAAACCATAATTATGCATACTCCGGATCCGGCAATCGGATGAGTATTGAGACTCATGTCTCGCATGAAAGCTCATGCCATAAAACCTCTGACTGAGAAGGCTGTCTCTCAGAGTATATGTAGATGTGTAGTCTCTCAGCTGAGGCCACGATACATCTCATGAATACAGAGCAATTTCAGTAATTGTTTATACTCCGGATTCGGCAACCAGATGAGTATTGAGACTTATGTCTCTCAATAAAGCATGAAAGCTCATGCCATAAAACCTCTGACTGAGAAGGCTGTCTCTCAGAGTATATGTGATGTGTAGTCTCCCAGCTGAGGCCGCGACACATCTCATAAATACTGAGCAATTTCAGTAATTATTTCTATATAGAATCGAAAGATTGGACGGCTCCTAGACAGCATGCCTGCTAGTATAGAGCGACAACGTCTTCAGGATGCAACCAAGTTTTCCCTGACTATATAGGAGAAATATGATACTCCAACAAGTTCATATTGCTCAACTCTCAGATAATTAATGCTCCTAGATAGGAAGCCCTGCTAGTATAGAGCCATCACTTAATTATCTCTAATCGTATGAATATCCAGCAATATTCTACGATTCTTCGTTATATTTCGTCACTAAAATTCGTGGTTCTTCCCAGCAGAATTCCACGGGTTAGTGATAAATATTCAACGAAACATGCATCTGAGCATCGAATAAGCCTTGATTAAAATGGTGCAAGTGTACTTAGCAATAATGCACAGACCAGCATTTGAATGGGCAAACGAGCATTTCAAAAATACGAATGAACGATGAACCTATGCAAAATAGGAAGGATAATAATAATAAAAAAAAAATATTAGCAAAGGCGCTAGGGGACTGGGCTCACCAGCCGGCCGGTCATGTCGTGACCAGTCCCACGCCCAATTTTATATTTTATCATATTTTATTATTTTTTTATGATCTCATGAAAATTCTCTCGTTCGAGCAAATCTCCTTCGATTCAAGGAAATTCTCTAATCTCATGATTTTGTCAAGGAAAATAATAAAATTAGGGAAAGGTGTCGCGGGTCCAAGCACCAGCCGGCCGGCTATGCCCTAGTTGTGGCCGGTCCCACACCTCACGGTTCCCCATTATTTTATTATTTCCTCAATTCTTGAAAATTCTCTGATTTCATGAATTTTCCCTAAAACCATGAAAATTCCCTGATTTCATGAAAATATTACAAAATTACGAAAATTCGTGGGACCGGGCTCTAGCCGGCCGGCCATGCCCTAGACGGTCCCACATGCCTCTTATTTTATTATTATTATTTTTTTTTTGTTTTCCTGATTCCATGAAAACTCCCTGATTTCAACAAAATACCTTGGTTTCAACAAATCTCTCTGATTTTATGAAAAATTCCCTAAAATCATGAAAATTACATAAAATTGGGAAGAGTGCCATTGGACCGTGCCCATTGGCCGGCCGTCGCCTTGGCCATTGCCGGTCCCACACTCCATCATTCTCTATTTTATTATTATTTTATTTCTCTCATCTCATGGAAGTTCCCTAATTTCACAAAACTCTCCAGTTTCATGGAATCTCCCTCAATTCAGAGAAAATACATAAAATCACATAAAACTGGGAAAGTGTGGGACCGTGCTTGTCAGTCCGTCGGTCATGCCCTAGCCGTGGCCGGTACCAAACCTTGCAATTCCCTATTTTATTTATTATTTTTCATCATCTCGTGTATTTTTCCTAGTTTCAGCAAAACCCTGGATTCTGCATATTTTCACAAAATGTCGCTCAAACGCGCACCAGAAAATATCAAAACTCTCAGGACTGAGACACTAACATCATGGTGACATGGGCACATCCACTTGACCGACCAAGGGTGACCCTAAGGCTTGCAAATGGACGGTCCCACGTATTTTAGTTATTTTAACCTAATTTTCCCAATTGCTCGTATTAGGTTCGAACTCCTTTCAAACAATCAGGAGTTCGCTCAAACGACCATCAGTTGGTCCCACGGCCACCAAGATCCGGTCTCATGACCTCTTGGTCGGTCCCTCATCTTTTCATGGTCAGGTTTTATTATTTGCCGCTCACACGAGCATTATTTTAATAAATGATTAAACCAGCATTTAATCATCCTTTCACCAACAGGTCCTCAAAAGACTTTGGTATTTCGCTCATTTGAGCATCTGGGCGTACATGGTGGACTCATCATCCCATGTAGTCGGTCCCTGCTTCACTCTGTGGTTGATTTGCAATAAATCATCATTTCAATAAAATTAGGGTTTTGAATTCAGAGCTCCACAGAAACATGATTCTGAGCGGATTCAAATACTCTGATAATTTTATGTTGATTCCATGATCAACATTTTTGTTTATTTTACTTGGCCCAGCAGTCAGTATCTTAAATTAATATTTTATTTGTTCCTGCTACCAACAATTCATCAAACGAGCAATATTTGCTCAAACCGGCAATATTTGCTCGAACTGGCAATATTCGCTCAAACCAATAATATTTGCTTAGACTAGAAATATTTGTTCAGATTAAAGAATATTGGTTCCATTATCAATATTCAACAATTCAGCAACACAGTTTGCTCGTTTTAGCTAATCAACATAATAATACCTCGTCTCAGCAGACGTATTTAATTCATGAGTTCCATAACATTTGCAAATCATGTTCAACTCAGCAATACATGGACTCATCGTCCCATAAATTCAGCAACTGACTCTACAATCACGAGATATCAATCGTGTCACATGGGGGATATTAACTAGGGTTTTGGTCTGGAGGTCTACGACACGTGTGTTCACCCACGACGAGAATGTGAGCAAGTCGTGCAATCAGTTGGAAGAGTCAGCAAAGTAGTGGGTGGAAAATTAACTAAGTCTCCGCACGATGAGTAACTGGTTTTGACATGATTTCCCACTTCCCCACTCTCTGATTCCAGGAACTGTCACACTTCATGGGATCATGGTGTTTTCAATTTAGTAATATAAAATACCTCTGAATCATGATTGAAAGGACAAGAATCGAATACTCGAGCATTCGCCAAAACAAGCAATTTCTCGACAAGTTCATACAGACAATCTTTCGTCTACACGAACTCATCGTCTGAGCAATCACTCTCAATTGAGTAAAATTGAATCATTCAGAGCATTCTTACGCTGAATTCACAACACACCTACAATCTCATATCACCATTGATCTCACACATTTCTCAGCTTCCCTCCTACAGATCAACCCATCATCTCTTGTGACCGAATTGACTCTGGAACGACCATTTTTCTTGGTTTAGGTCGGAGTCCTACAGATTGATCTCTCGAACTTAAAGCACTCCCTTCTTGCAGTGCATCTGTATGAGGTTCAATATTTCACTCGGTTCAAGGAGTCTCCACACGGACGTCTCCTCAATTCCGTAAAAACCAGCACATCGTTTTCCCCCATCTACAGATTGGCGACCACAGTGGGAGCTTAATCTCTCGGTTGCAATCTCAAAATTTACAAGATGTATTGTCTTAGGTCTGGGTTAGTTACAGGTTCCAATACAAATAACGCTATCACTAGCAACAACAACAATGAGGATATCCTGGAAACAATTCCGGCCTCTAACACTGGCGGTGGTGATATTACTCCTCCTCACGCTAACACGGAAGGTCATCCTCTGTTCGACCGACACCCTGAGGAAGTCAGGGGAAACCACCACCTACCATTGCTGATCTCATGAAAGTGCAAGAGCCTCTTGCAAAAAATCAAGCCGATATGGCTACAACATAGAAGGAGCTATTTGACCATCTGAAGATTCTCACTGACAAGATGTCAGAGAAAACTTAAGGAAAGGGAAAATAGAAGGAGAAATCCTCAGACGCTGATCCTGAGGTGATTCCAATTCATACAGATGACGATGAAGTCTGCAAAGTTGCAGGCGATCCATCAGCAAAGGAATCATCAAATTTCATTACTCGGGAAGATTTGGAGCGCCTCTTGGAGAACCGTTGAAAGGATAAGACGTCACATTTCCATCGTCACAAGCCTCCATACCCTGCTGTTACGCAAAGGATCCCTCTTCCGAAAGGTTATACTTCTCTGAACTTCACACTGTATGATGGAACTGGCAATGCTCGAGAACATGTCTCACATTTCCTAGAAGCCTTGGGAGAATATGAACACAACCATGTTGTTCGCCTCAAGGAATTTTCAAAATCTTTAAAAGGCAGGGCATACACTTGGTACAAAAACATCGCACCAGGGACTATCAACAATTGGGGAGAAATGATTAATGCCTTCTACAGAAAGTACTTCTTCGTGTCAGAGCAAGTCACTCTCTCTGATCTTGGAAGAATGTTTCAGAGGGTCAGTGAAAATCCCAACGACTACGTGAAAAGATTCAGACTCCAGGCTCTGGACTGCCATGATCCAAATATCACGGAACAACAACTGGAAGACTTGTGCATCAATGGCATGATCCCGGTCTATAGATCTTTACAAGAAAATCTTCGTTTCCAGACCTTCTCAGAGCTTCATGAAGCGGCGAAGAGATCGGCAACTACTGCGCCCGCTTTACTGGAAAGAACAAAAGCTACAAAGGCTGAAGAACCGCGAGACACTCGAGGTAGCAGACGTCTGATATAGAAGCAGTAAAACTTCCAGCCTTCCAAAAACATTGTTTCAGAAGGGAGCAAACGGAAATCCAAACAGCCGCGTAAGCATACCTCAGCTCATTCAAAATCACAAAGGAAGGATAAGCAAGATGCACAAGCCTCTGACCAACGCACAAGAGTTCCTGATCAAGAAGCACCTGACTTTCCTTTTTCCATTGAAGAGGTGATCCAACTCCTGGATGTCTGGGTCCAAGATGGTGCAATCAAGTTTCCATATGTCGAGGAAGAACCAACTGAAGACATGGAAAGTCCTTGTTACTGCCGCTTCCACAGGTTCGTCAATCATCCCACAAGCGATTGCGGAGTTTTGAAGCACATTTTCGAAGAGAAGATTGATCCACAATAGATTCAACTGGGTACTGAAGGAGTACACAAGAATCCTCTCCCAGTCAGAACCTTTACACTCTCTGAACAACCTATCAAAGAGGCAGTTCAATCCTTGGTCGAACGTGAATTGGTTTATCTGTCGAAGGCACAAAGGAGAGACATGTTCACAGTACTGAACCACATCGTGTCAAGAAGTACATTCCGAAAATACTTCTTGATCCTCCAGCCACATACCAAGAGATGTACGACTGGGGACTGCTTACCACAGTCAATCCCAGAAGAAACGAATTTGGAAGAACGTCGATCGATGTTGGCACCGCCATCAACAACATTCCACTGAAAACCATAGATCCACATGCATCACTCGACAAGGAGATACTCATACTCCCATCTTAATCAGAGACCTTGAAGGAACGCTTGGAAATACTTATGGCTATACCACTCTCAAAGTGAACATAAGTTCAACCTGGACGGAAACCAAGTTTCACATAATCAGGAGATCCAGGATATGACATATCCTTCAGACGAGCGTGGATCCACGCTGAAAAGATGGTACTTAGAAAGCTCCTTTGGTTACACATCTCTCCAGCGAAGAAATTTTCGATCCAGAAGGTTTGGCGGACGTTCCATCGTCAGAGCACTTGGAGGAATTTTGAACTTTGACGAGGTTGAAACAAGAACCTGCAAAAGATGCATAGACATTCATCAAAAGGTCATGTATTCAGGCAAGTCTCATTCCTCCCATGTCTATGTCATTTATTTCCTCACATGCTATTCTAGCATGGGGACTCAATTCTTCTAGCATCTCTGCTATGGCAAGACGCTATAATTGGGTAATCTCACTTCATAAATATTTTACCAAGTGGTTGAATCTGACATTTCTCCGATCGGGAATCTCACTGAGACATTCATTACTGAGATGATGTTCAAGCACGTCAAAGAACAATTTGGGAATTTCTCAATAGACTTGCAGAAGTGTTCATGTGTGCCACAAACAGAAAGTTCTGATGTATGCACAAGTGTTGAATCCCACTACCGCGACTAAAGGAATGCCGAATCAACAGAAGATAGTTGGGACCCAAACGATCAAACCTAAGACATTCTCAAGAGATATGACGCTTCAACGCTCAAGAAGCCTTCAAATTGTACTCCCAATCAAAGAGTACACCTCCTACAACGGCGCATTTGGCTTCAGGACAAATATATCGACGATGACACACTGATTCAACACCAGCGCAATTGATAGACGCATTTATGTGTCTATTTTGTTCTCAATATTCTGTATTGTTAGACTCGATTAAGTACTTATTGTGTTATTTTGTGTTTTTGTAGATGTTTTTAGAGAAATAAGCCCTTGCGGCGAAATGGGCTCAAAAAGTGGTGTTTTACACCCCGGAGAAAATTACTAAAGGCACCCCAGAAATTTAACCGGAAACGCCCCAGAAATGTGCTTGAGGAACCCAAAAAAATTACTATTTCCACCCCAATTGCTATTCGCACCCCAGCTCTGGTTAAGGGGCACCCTTCTTCTCAAATTCAAAAATAAATCTTGGCGGGAAATTTTCTTTATTCACTGGTAGATTTTCCAATCGATTTTTGAAGGTATTATAAGGAGATTAAATCGCTGAAACTTAATGGGTATATGTGATATGGATATAAGAAGATATTTTGGTGGTTGGGATCGATCAAACTTGGCCAGATAATCGATTCTCGATTAAAGCAGGAAAGAAGAGATACCGGTTAAACTTGGAAAGAAAATTACGTAAAGATGCTGCATGGGTTGTGGAAGTTAAGTGCAGATATTCTCCTAGGTTGCATATCAACAGATTGTGGATATTATCAAGACAATTAACGCATGCAGAGAAAGAAAATAAGAAATTATCCCCAAGAATGATTTTCCTTTACTGTGAAGATTTTGAGGAATTAATGACGAGATTTGATGCGCCTGGAATGTATAAATAGGAGATACATGAGTCCTAGAAGGGTGGTCGAGAGTTTGGGGAAGCTTTGGAGGCTACAGAGTGAATAAAAATCGAGTTGCAGAGCCACCATTTCTGCTGCTGCAACTCAAGAACACGAAGAACATTAGACAACCAGAGACAGTCGTTCATACTACAGTAACAACGACTGTCAGTTGAGGGTCGTAGTATTCTGTATACTACAGCATTTTTCATTTATCGTTCTTTGTAACGGTGTTTGCAACAATTATAAACGTTGCAAACACCCGATTTTCATTATTATCTCCATTTCATCATTTGTACACCTCTTTTGAGCAATGAAAAATTCCTTTGAACGTGTTTCCAATATGCGGAGTTAGAACCCATCACTGGGACGACGGAGGAGGCCGAGCTTCATACATGGGTAATTTTGTTAATTCTTTTTAAGACTTTTGCATTAAAAATTAATTGAAATATGATTTAATTAAATTGGCTGTTATTTGATTAGATGAGTCATGCTTAGCTTAGGTGATTTGATGTTCCATGCTTAACATTTACAATCAATGTTTTGAGAATCTACTTTGGCAAAATAAGAGTCCATATAATTTATGTTTTGAGCGATTATTGTTGAGAATAAATCATTGAGCCCTATGTTATGAAGATTGGCCGAATCATTAGTCCCAGTACCTCTCTACCAATTTGTCAATATTTTTGTATATAATTTTTATAAATCTAAAAATCCTTCACCTTCACAAGTCTGAGAGTTTGAACCTCATTACTACAACCCCACGAAAAAAACTTTAATCATTTTGGCGCCGCCGACGCGGATTTGTGTTTAGGTAGAATTTTTAGGTTTTTATTTTTTTTTTACTATTATTTGTTCCTTTTTACGTTTCTTTTTGTGTCTTTGATTTACAGGTTCGAAGTGGAATACTAAGGACTTGGGAACAAAAAGCTTAAAGCTAAAAGCTAAAAGAGAAGAAAAAAAAAGACATATTTTTTTTTTAGGATTTGTAAATAGGCTTTATCTTTCATTATTTTTGTAATTTTTGGACTTTTTATTTGGACTTTATTCTGGACAATTGGACTTTATTCTTTTTTTAACCCTACGGAAGGGTATTATTATTAAAAAAAAATAAAAAATTATATAAACTGTGTGCAGGGAAGGACGACGATTACTATATCGTCTCGGCCCCTCGGGTTCGTACACGGCATAGGAGTCGTGGCCCGAGTCGACGACAACGGTTCATCCCCCGTATGGTACGGGAGGTAAGTCCAATCGAAACACTCGCGAATCCCCTGCAAGCGAGTTACTGTATGCCTTAAGGTGATAATTGTTTGAGGACGAACCAGACTGTCTTTATTTTCCTAGTAAAGGGCAAGGCCTGGCCTAAACAAGATAAGGGTTCGGATTTCATCACCGTTCCCTTCTTGCCCGTTTTAGGAAAACAAAACCTAACGCGAACCCAAGCTTTAAAATCTTATTAGAAAGAGACCTATAGGGTATCGAGCTTGTTAGGAAAAAATTTCGAAGGATATTGGTTACCTTTTAAGCAACTTCAAAGTTCATGATGACTTCTGGGAGTTGAAACAAGCCGCCTTGTAACGCCGGTGAGGCCTTGGGTATCAAAGCTCCATTGAGCTTCCCTCGCCTCAGTTTCATCTCACATTAGATCGGATTGATCCATAGGGGTTGCTCAAACTGTAACGAATTCCCCTTCGAGAGATAGAAGCTGGTCTAGAAACAATCTAAGTGGAGCCATCATGCTTTTTGTTTGCTAGAAATCTTTAGGTTTTCTTTGGTGGAGTCGAGTCGGCCTTGTTTGTGATTGTATAGAATCCCTCTGTAGTTTATATTTCTTCGGTGATGAATCCTTTTGAGGAGACGCCACCTGCGACGACGTTGCGAGAATATATGTCTAGAAATTCTCGTTATCAAGAGACGTCTTCGGAAATGACTCTTGGTGAATATATGCGTGGGCAGCGATATATGGATACTCCAACTTTTATTGAGGAATCACCTCTAACGATCTATGATAAATATTATAAACATAGACCATGTAGTTGGGAACAAAGCTTGAGAATTCGTGAATATCAAAAATTATATTGTGATGATGATGAGGAGGAGGATGGTGATGATGATTATAATGATATTTCTAGTTCAAATCCAAATAATTTTAATAATTATTTACCTATTCAAAAGGACGAGGATTTGACTAGAAATACCCCCGTTTTAGACGATGATTATGAAACCGATGATGGTTTAGAGGAACCAGTTTATCTTGAGAGTACTGTTTTCGAGTCAAACGATTTAGAAACAACAGTCTTAGAAGAACTCATAGAGATTAGCGGGGATGAACCTGACTTAGAAAAATCAATCGCCCACTTTCAGGAATCTGATGACCTAGAAATTAGGGAGATTATGACCAGTCTACCTAGAGACGCCGAAAACTCTAAGTTTGGGGGTGATTATCATTCTATATTTTCTTTAACTCTTAAAAATATCCCTCACTTGGGACTTGACATCAATGCCTCACCCATCTTACGAGACTATCTCCGTACTCGTTTTCCCGAACTTAATAATATTCAACACGAGTCTCAACTGTTAGAAACCCATCCTCTGGTTGATGTGGTTAACCCAGGCAATAATACCAAGATTGACTTTGTTTTCCCACCAAAAACGTTTCTACCAATTGTGGGAATTTTGATTTTAAGATGTGTCGGTTATTAAGTTTTGAGACTAAACCTAATCACTTTAGGATATTAGGGTCGACACATTTTCTTAAGGAAGACCACCTCTTTCATTATGGTCAGCTGTGTGAGTCAAATCTGATTGACTTAGAGGATCCCCAGTTATTCAGGTTGTTGTTATGTGCTTATAAGTTCTTAGTTGAGTTTTTCCAGACTCTAATACCTGAACCGGATCTTAGATTTGAGGAAATCCAACCGATGAAAACCTTTTATTTAGACCCTTTTATAGAGCCTGAACCTGAACCACAACTAGATGTCGTTGTCTTAAGCAAGGGTATGTTCGGTATCTTCTTGGTCTGTTGCAGTTTCCTCTTCTTGTGGGTAACACTTTTTGATCCAGATGACCCACAGTTATTCCGGCTACTACTATATGATTCTACGTGGTGACTAATCCTTGCTTAGTCTGGCTGAAGACTTTAAACTTAGCACTTCTTGGGAGGTAACCCAATATTCATGCGACATGGTAATATCTTTCCTTATCTCTTTTGCTTCATTGGTAACAGTTTCTCCTTGTTCATGCTTTTAATTTTATCTTTAGAACATCGAGGACAATGTTAGATTTAAGTTTGGGGGTATGGGAGAAACATTTTAGTCGCATTTTTGAAACTTTTAGCGTCACATAGTACCCGGTTAGCTAAGTTTACATACTGTTTCTCACCGAAAATATAGAAATTGGAATGCTAGAGATAACAACCTATTGAGACATTAGAGAAAAAGACATTGAGATCCTTGAAATTCAGGAGAGAACTTGTTCCTTTTAGAGGGTAACCGTGATGGACCTAACCATCCATGATGGAAAGGCAAGTAGGTCAGAAGGAAATGCCAGAAAGACAGAGCAACCTCACAATGTAGTCTTAGTTACTGGATTACGACTCTCTCTCAGTAGAAACTTATCATCATCAACAAGCGGAGTGACATCAAAATTTATGAAAAAGTTGAAGACGTTTAAGGTTTAGAAGCAACAATAGAAAAGAATAATTCAAAAATCAAAGTTGAAGACTTAGTTACAAGAAGTTACAAGAGCAAATGATATAAGTTGTTGAAGTTCATGATACCAAGACATCACAAGTTGTGAAGATCCAAGTTCTAAAGTCCTTCTCTCATGGCCATGTAAATTTTTGTCTTGTAAAAAAAAAAAAATGAAAAAAAAAACATCATTACGTTCTTTTTGTTCAATAAGGCCATAGGGAAGAAGAAATTTATAAGTCAAGCAAGAAATCGAAGAGAATAGTTAATTGTCAAGGTTCTATGAGGTTCGAGAGTTTATCATCAACAGTTGAAGACCGAAGAAGACGTTATTTCTACTGAGCACTGTGAGAGAGTCGAAGAAAGATGCATTTTGGTTGCTTTGTTAGTCTGCTTTCAATCTGGCACAAGATCTTTCTAGCACTGGTTTAACTCATCACACGTAATTAGTCCAGCTGTGTAGCAGATGTCCCTCTCATCTTTATCTCTCTCTTAATCTTATCCAGCTGTAAAGCAGCGGACGCATCTTACAATGTTTATCTAGCTGTGTAGCGGATATCTCTTTATCTAGCAGTCGTGCGGATGTGTCTCCCCTTTTCTTCAGTCAGCTTTAGAGCTGACACCTTTAATTTCTCTGGCATTCTAGTTACTTGGAGATAGGTTGAGAATATGTATGTCCTCATAGCTCTTTGGATACTTGTGACCAATTAGAAGTCATGGTTTTTGTGGGTACACCTCTGTTAAACCCACCCGAGATTAACTCGGTTTTATTTTTTAGTTTTGCTCGAGGACTAGAAAATAATAAGTTTGGGGGTATTTGATAGACGCATTTATGTGTCTATTTTGTTCTCAATATTCTGTATTGTTAGACTCGATTAAGTACTTATTGTGTTATTTTGTGTTTTTGTAGATGTTTTTAGAGAAATAAGCCCTTGCGGCGAAATGGGCTCAAAAAGTGGTGTTTTACACCCCGGAGAAAATTACTAAAGGCACCCCAGAAATTTAACCGGAAACGCCCCAGAAATGTGCTTGAGGAACCCAGAAAAATTACTATTTCCACCCCAATTGTTATTCGCACCCCAGCTCTGGTTAAGGGGCACCCTTCTTCTCAAATTCAAAAATAAATTTTGGCGGGAAATTTTCTTTATACACTGGTAGATTTTCCAATCGATTTTTGAAGGTGTTATAAGGAGATTAAATCGCTGAAACTTAATGGGTATATGTGATATGGATATAAGAAGATATTGTGGTGGTTGGGATCGATCAAATTTTGCCAGATAATCGATTTTCGATTAAAGCAGGAAAGAAGAGATATCGGTTAAACTTGGAAAGAAAATTACGTAAAGATGCTGCATGGGTTGTGGAAGTTAAGTGCAGATATTCTCCTAGGTTGCATATCAACAGATTTTGGAAATTATCAAGACAATTAACGCATGCAGAGAAAGAAAATAAGAAATTATTCCCAAGAATAATTTTCCTTTACTGTGAAAATTTTGAGGAATTAATGGCGAGATTTGATGCGCCTGGAATGTATAAATAGGAGATACATGAGTCCTAGAAGGGTTGTCGAGAGTTTGGGGTCGAGAGGAGGTCCAGAGAAGCAGAAATCAAGAGTTGATGAAACTCTGTTGCTGCTGCTGCTGCTGATGAAGAACACCAAGAACACGAAGAATGAACTCGCAAGGACAATCGTTTATGAACAGTGTCTAAGACGCACAGCCGTGGGTCGCAGCGCAGTCTAAACAGCAGCAGCACTTGTCTTTTATCGTTCATTCTGTGACGCTTTTTGTGCGTCGCAGATTACAGTTTTACACCATTTTCTCTTCTTCTCATCATTTGTAAACCATTTTTGAGCCATAATAAATTATTTTGAGAGCATTTTTACTATGATGAGTTAAACCCCAACACTGGGACGACGGAGGAGGCCGAGCTTCATACATGGGTAATTTTATTAATTCTTTTTAAGACTTTTGCATTAAAAATTAATTGAAATATGATTTGATTAAATTGGGTGTTATTTGATTAGATGGGTCATGCTTAGCTTAGGTGATTTGATGTTCCATGCTTAACATTTACAATCAATGTTTTGAGAATCTACTTTGGCAAAATAAGAGTCCATGTATGTTTTGAACGATTATTGTTGAGAATAAATCATTGAGCCCTATGTTATGAAGATTGGCCGAATCATTAGTCCCAGTACCTCTCTACCAATTTGTCAATATTTTTGTATATAATTTTTATAAATCTAAAAATCCTTCACCTTCACAAGTCTTAGAGTTCGAACCTTCATTACTACAACACATCAAAAAAAATTTAATCAGCAATCAAAGTGTAATGAAATTACAATCGATAATTCTTCATTATCCCACGATAAGACTTCTGAAGCAGATGCAACATCATTCATCCATGGATGGCACAAACTCCTTCAACATATACTGGGGACTCGATCTTATTGGAATTTTCAATCTGATGTGATTCCATGAAACTTCATCAACGGAACCTCTCTACATCACAAGCCTTGCACGACCAAGGAGCTTTTCTCCTCACATCCAGAATGGAGACTGCCGATGTTATCTGCCACAGCAACATCGATTCAGCCACTTCACAGTAAAGTCATATTCATGAGAATTTGGGTTGAAATCCTAGAACATCTTTATCTTAGGAATGCTCAACTCACCAACTAATTCGTGTATGTAAAAGGCTCAAGGAGCAAAGGCTATATCGATAATCATGGTTCTAGCCTTTTTCGGTCTCAGGAACAACTCCAACCATAGTATCGTCATCAAAAAGGATATGCGTAGGAACTCCGTTCATGTTCTCTTCATCAACAAGAATTTCTGGAGAAATTTCAATCGAGATCTCAGCATTAACAACGGTCTCAAGAGCAACATCCTCATGACAAGGCTTCATTAACTAACCATTCTCTGGAGTATTGCTCGATGAAGCGGACTTCTCCAAGCACTAATGATTCATATAAAGGCATGAAGACATGAAATATGTTCACATGAAAGTATTTCTGAAGCTTGCGCGATGGGCGGGCACAATACCAAAGTCTTCTACAAGATGTTCTCATCACCTCTACAAATGAGATAAAACATACTTCAGCACATGGGTTTACAAAAACGTACCAATGAGTGATGAATGAGACGATGATTCCTCAACAAAAGATGTTCGTATATGTCTGTTCTACAACATACCAAAAGGGCGCATCAATCGGAAATACGAGCTGAAAGATATGTCATTTACCGTCAGGTCTACGGAATCTGAATTTGTTTTACGGGATTACAAATTACAAATGTGCACGCTTATTTGGATGACCTCTACAACTCCAAATTGAGTGATTCTTTTCTAATATGATAACTCAGCCTCTTAGCTTCAAAATTTGGGGTCAAGCATCTAATTCCGACCTCGTATGAGGTCCCTACAGCTTCCAGAGCGTACAACATGCAAGCAGCAATTCTTAGACGGGATTCATGACTTCCACAATCGATCGGTGTCCACCAGGTCTTTCCACTAAGTACTTCATCAAGGTACCTCTAACTTCGACCACCTAGGTCTTTACATAAATTTTTCTACCTGGGTCCTCTATCCAAGTCTTGCCAGAAGAAGAGAAAACGAAAAGTAGAGATTTAACAAAATACTGGGGACTGACGGTCCACTGATCATGACGATCAGTTTCACAGTCCAAGACTCGTGGCACCAGACTCTCATGTGCTAATCATTCATCATAAAAGTAATTCTACCACCGGGACATGAAATCATGGTCATTACATCATCTCCTCTCGAGAGCAACCTCAGCTATGGTCCCGTGACCAGGGTTTCAGAAGTGATGTTTCTACGACTGACAGAAGCAAGATGGCACTGCAAGCACCATGCTCATGTATCAATCAAGGGGTCCTGATCTCAAAAGAATCAATGACATTAAAATCCTTCACCAACCGTTCAAGACACAAGCGAATAGTCTAAAGACACAACATGAGTGTTTTACAGCAAGCTTGTCTGAGATGATTTTACACTGTCTTGTACAAACCGACGAGCTGGGAGCAATTGGTGAAGAATCTGGGAATGGGTCATATACCATTCTCTTCGTATGGATGTTCTCTACAACATATCCAAAATTCAAAGCAATTGAATAAATGAGCAAGGAGATGTGGCCGAAACATTGGGCAACATACAATCTGAAAAAGTTCTGAAAATCTCCTGGAAGTTTACTGTCTCGCCTTTTTCAGGCCCTAAACATGCTCAAAACTCAAAACGCTTCTTGGATAAAGCTTGGAAATTTTCTGGGCACGAAGATACATATGCGGACTGCAAAAATCCGACTTCGGACGAAGACTCTACGGCGTTTTTATTAAAAGGCTGAAGTCTGAAATTTTCTGGCTCGATAATGCCGGAATCTCCATTGACAACTCCGTTATCTCCATTCGGTTCGGGATTTATGGAATTCTCCATATTCCCATGCCCCAAAGAAGAGTGCGCCTCATCAACATGCTACTTATCTATAGTGATTTATTCCTGGATTCATCAACAACAATTATTATTATTTCATTCAAGGAGATGCCACAATCACCTGCACGAAAGAGATACTTACATCGACTTCTTCATCAGTGTTGTATTCCTGAATTGTTGCCCGGGAACAAGTTGAAGACCGTCAGTCGATGGAGCAAAAGTCTGAAAAGAAATAACAAACCTTGGTCTCGTGATCCTAATTGCCCAGCCAAAGTCATGACACATCGAGTGCTAACAACTCACCAAAGAAACGGATGGGGACTGCACGTCATTTGCTAACCTCCTGTAGTCCTTACTTCTGGGTTCTCCGCTCCCGTAAACTTTTTCCATTTCCGTGGAGTCTAGATTAATCCGGGATTTCACTATACGATCATCCTGTGGTAATGCTAATGAAATAACCAGAAGTACAACTCAGTATGAAGGATCTCTCACCATCACTCAGATGTCCCAGGAGTACCAGTTCTTAAAGTTTCATCTGTAGAGATGTCATCTCTGGAAACACCATCTTTGGAAGTATCATCCTGGGAGTCAGTCATTCTTGCAAAGTGACTATTTCAGCACATCATTCATACAAACCACAGGATTCGACAAAATAATGAATCATGGAATAAAGGTGCTCACAACAGCGTCTACAAAAATGGTAACCATCCAACTCTTACCTATTTACAATTTCACTAACTGTAGTGATTACAATCTCGAGAATTTGTTCGTTCCTTCAAACCTGCAAAGACGAACAAAATTCATTATTCAAAACCATAACGTGATTTTCATAAAACTGTGAACAATTCACGAAACTTCCATCATGTGAACAATTCACATAATTTTCACTATGGGAGCCACTCCCACTAGGTGAACATTTCTTGGTTTTTGTGCATACACTGACAAATCACAGAATCTAAACAATCAACATTTTATCAAAAATTATTTACCTCTAACAATTGCTGAAAATCAAAATTTTGATTTTATATAAATTTTTTACTATATGAACGTTCACTGATTTTCAAAAATCGGAAAACTCACATACAGACATTATTTCACCATGTATAATTGTCTATTTTCAACAGTTGTTCAAAATCAAAACATTGATTTTACAATATATATATATATAACGTGAAACTCACGAAAATTTGAAAAATATATCTATATATTTTTGCTCCATCGCACGAGCATTTGTCTTTGAAGCGAGTGGATATTTCCAAAGATTTCCGAAAGCTCGAAGATAAAAATTTTCATGAAAGCTCATAAACAAAATTTTATTACTAACAGACGCACGTCTATTAAAAAAAAAACTTTTCTCTCGTACGAGCATCCACGTTTGAAACGAGAGTTTATTCCACTTTGCGAAATCTCACATATTTAAAATATAAAAAAAAAAATTCGTGAAAGCTCATAGACAAAATTTTATATCATTAGACTCAGGTCTATTGTGTTTGTTCCTTAAACTAACGAACGAACGAGCGTCTATTCCTAAAACAAGGATTTCTTTCCATGGTCCCGGACCCGTGAATCCTAAATCGCCCAAGGTTCCACCATCAAATCAGCGGTTCTACACCAATTCCACAATCAAATCACCGGTTCTACACCAATTTATGCTCATCGGATGGCGCTCTGTTATACTACTGGGGTTTTCGCTCAAACCATGGTTTGCTCATTCGGTCGAAATCCGGTAACATCTCATCTTATAAGTTCAATTACTTATTTTGTTTATACCTGGAAAATCACCATTCAATACTGACCGAGGAACATGATGGTTCCTCACTAAGCAGGGGACTTAATGCAGATGGTGGATTTTCGACAAGGACAAAATCGTAAAACCATAATTATGCATACTCCGGATCCGGCAGTCGGATGAGTATTGAGACTCATGTCTCGCATGAAAGCTCATGCCATAAACCTCTGACTGAGAAGGCTGTCTCTCAGAGTATATGTAGATGTGTAGTCTCTCAGCTGAGGCCACGACACATCTCGTGAATACTGAGCAATTTCAGTAATTGTTTATACTCCGGATCCGGCATCCGGATGAGTATTGAGACTCATGTCTCTCAATAAAGCATGAAAGCTTATGCCATAAAACCTCTGACTGAGAAGGCTGTCTCTCAGAGTATATGTAGATGTGTAGTCTCCCAGCTGAGGCCGTGACACATCTCATAAATACTGAGCAATTTCAGTAATTATTTCTATATAGAACCCAAAGATTGGACGGCTCCTAGACAACATGCCTGCTAGTATAGAGTGACAACGTCTTCAGGATGCAACCAAGTTTTCCCTGACTATATAGGAGAAATATGATACTCCAGCAAGTTCACATTGCTCAACTCTCAGATAATTAATGCTCCTAGATAGGAAGCCCTGCTAGTATAGAGCCATCAGTTAATTATCTCTAATCGTCTGAATATCCAGCAATATTCTACGATTCTTCGTTATATTTCGTCACTTCAATTCGTGGTTCTTCCCAGTAGAATTCCAAGGGTTAGTGATAAATATTCAACGAAACAGGCATCTGAGCATCGAATAAACCCTGATTAAAATGGTGCAAGTGTACTTAGCAATAATGCACAGACCAGCATTTGAATGCGCAAACGAGCATTTCAAAAATACGAATGAACGATGAACCTATGCAAAATAGGAAGGAAAATAATAATAATAATAAAATATTAGCAAAGGCGCTAGGGGACTGGGCTCACCAGCCGGCCGGTCATGCCGTGACCAGTCCCACGCCCAATTTTATATTTTATCATATTTTAATATTTATCATGATCTCATGAAAATTCTCTCGTTCGAGCAAATCTCCTTCGATTCAAGTAAATTCTCTAATCTCATGATTTTGTCAAGGAAAATAATAAAATTAGGGAAAGGTGTCGCGGGACCGAGCACCAGCCGGCCGACCATGCCCTAGTTGTGGCATGTCCCACACCTCACGGTTCCTTATTATTTTATTATTTCCCTCAATTCTTGAAAATTCTCTGATTTCATGAATTTTCCCTAAAGCCATAAAAATTCCCTAAAACCATGAAAATTCCCTGATTTCATGAAAATATTACAAAATTAAGAAAATTTGTGGGACCGGGCTCTAGCCGGCCGGCCATGCCTTAGTCGGACCTACACGCCTTTATTTTACTATTATTATTTGTTTTGTTTTCCTGATTCCATGAAAACTCCTTGATTTCAACAAAATACCTTGGTTTCAACAAATCTCTCTGATTTTATGAAAAATTCCCTAAAATCATGAAAATTACATAAAATTGGGAAGAGTGCCCTGGGACCGTGCCCATTGGTCGGTCGGCCATGCCTTGGCCATTGCTGATCCCACACTCCATCATTTCCTATGTTATTATTATTTTATTTCTCTCATCTCATGGAAGTTCCCTAATTTCACAAAACTCTCCAGTTTCATGGAATCTCCCTTAATTCAGAGAAAATACATAAAATCACATAAAACTGGGAAAGTGTGGGACCGTGCTTGTCAGCCGGCCGGCCATGCCCTAGCCGTGGCTGGTCCCACACCTTGCAATTCCCTATTTTATTTATTATTTTTCATCATCTCATGTATTTTTCCTAGTTTCAGCAAAACCCTGGATTCTGCATATTTTCTCAAAATGTCGCTCAAACGCGCACCAGAAAATATCGAAACTCTCAGGACTGAGACACTAACATCATGGTGACATGGGCACATCCCCTTGACCGACCAAGGGTGACCCTAAGGCTTGCAAATGGCCGGTGCCACGTATTTTAGTTATTTTAACCTAATTTTCTCAATTGCTCGTATTAGGTTCGAACTCCTTTCAAACAATCAGGAGTTCGCTCAAACGACCATCAATTGGTCCCACTGCTACCAAGAGCCGGTCTCATGACCTCTTGGTTGGTCCCTCATCTTTTCATGGCCAGGTTTTATTATTTTCCGCTCACACAAGCATTATTTTAATAAATGATTAAACCAGCATTTAATCATTTTTTCACCAACAGGTCATCAAGAGACTTTGGTATTTCGCTCATTTGAGCATCTGGGCGTACATGGTGGACTCATCATCCCATGTAGTCGGTCCCTGCTTCACTCTGTGGTTGATTTGCAATAAATCATCATTTCAATAAAATTAGGGTTTTGAATTCAGAGCTCCACAGAAACATGATTCTGATAATTTTATGTTGATTCCATGATCAACATTTTTGTTTATTTTACTTGACCCAGCAGTCGGTATCTTAAATTAATATTTTATTTGTTCCTGCTACCAATAATTCATCAAACGAGCAATATTTGCTCAAACCGGCAATATTTGCTCGAACTGGCAATATTCACTCAAACCAATAATATTTTCTCAGACTAGCAATACTTGTTCAGATTAAAGAATATTTGTTCAATTATCAATATTCAACAATTCAGCAACACAGTTTTCTCGTTTTAGCTAATCAATATAATAATACCTCGTCTCAGCAGACGTATTTAATTCATGAGTTCCAGAACATTTGCAAATCATGTTCAACTCAGCACTGCATGGACTCATCGTCCCATAAAGTCGGCAACTGACTCTACAATCACGAGATATCAATCGTGTCACATGGGGGATATTAACTAGGGTTTTGGTATGGCAGTCTACGGCACGTGTGTTCACCCACGACGAGAATGTGAGCAAGTCGTGCAATCAGTTGGAAGAGTCAGCAAAGTAGTGGGTGGAAAATTAACCAAGTCTCCGCACGATGAGTAACTGGTTTTGACATGATTTCCCACTTCCCCACTCTCTGATTCCAGCAACTGTCACACTTCATGGGATCATGGTGTTTTCAATTTAGTAATATAAAAGACCTCTGAATCATGATTGAAAGGACAAGATTCGAATACTCGAACATTCTTCAAAACAAGTAATTTCTCGACAAGTTCATACAGACAATCTTTCGTCTACACGAACTCATCGTCTGAGCAATCACTCTCAATTGAGTAAAATTCAATCATTCAAAGCGTTCTTACGCTGAATTCACAACACACCTACAATCTCAGATCACCATTGATCTCACACATTTCTCAGCTTCCCTCCTACAGATCAACCCATCCTCTCTTGTGACCGAATTGACTCTGGAACGACCATTGTTCTTGGTTTAGGCCGGAGTCCTACAGATTGATCTCTCGAACTTAAAGCACTCCCTTCTTGCAGTGCATCTGTGTAAGGTTCAACATTTCTCTCGGTTCAAGGAGTCTCCACACGGACGTATCCTCAATTCCGTAAAAACCAGCAAATCATTTTTCCCCATCTACATCTGGACTTTCAAATCCTTTAGGTTGAGAAACATGGACCTCTTCCTTTAAGCATCTGTTTAGGAATGTAGATTTTACGTACATTTGAAATTGCTTAATCTTTAGAAAATAAGCATGAGCTAATAACAATTGAATGGACTCAAGGCGTGACACATGAGCAAAGGTTTCGTTAAATTCGATACCTTCAATCTGTGAATACCCCTGAGCGATAAGTATGACTTTGTTTCTGACAATTGTGCCCAATTCGTCCGACTTGTTCTTGAATATCCATTTGGTACCAACAATATTGATATTGGAGGGACAAGGTACGAGCTCCCATACATCTTGTCTTTGAAATTGATTTAGCTCTTCATGCATAACATTCACACAAAAGGGATCACTAAGAGCTTCATCAATGTTTTTCGGTTCTACTTGCAATAGATAACAACCAAAATTGCAAATATTTTGAAGTTGTCCTCTCGTCTTAAATGTAGATTTTTTCCTCCAATAATACTGTTAGTATCATGATTCCTTTGAACCTAGAGGTGTCGTGGAGGAGCACGTTCTTGTTCAACAGGAATAGCCTGACTAGGGCTTTTCTCCTCGTCACTAGAAATGTCAGGATCAACAACTGTCGGAACAACTTCTATTAATTCTGGGATTTCCTTGACTTTCTCAATTGTCTCCGTTGGAGGCAATTCAGCAGGAGAGTCATCATGACGAAAATTGCTCAGATCATCAATGATAACATTTGTTGATTCCATCATAACTTGGTATTTGAGATTAAATACTCGAAAACCCCGACTGTCAGATGCATAGCCAAGAAAGATACCTTTATCGTTTTTACAATCAAATTTCCCTTTATGTTCTCGATCTTTCAGAATGTAGCACTTACTTCCAAACACTATGAGATAATGTAAGTTGGGCTTCTTGTTGTACCACAACTCATAAGGAGTATTTAGGGTCTTTGACCGTAGATAAACACGGTTGATAAAGTAGCATGTTGTAAAAACTGCTTCTCCCCAACTTTAACGGTAAGTTTTTGTTATGGAGCATTACCCTTGCCATTTCCGAAATGTTCCTATCCTTCCTTTCTGCAATTCCATTCGCTTGTGGAGTAATGGGTGGTAAGTATTGTTCACTAATCCCCAGTTTGTCACAAAATTCAAACACCTTAGTGTCCTTGAATTCAGTACCATGGTCGCTTTTAATTTTCTTTAGTTTGCGACCCTGTTCGTTCTGGATTCTATTAACAATAATCTTGAATTCATCAAGGGTTTCATTCTTATGAGCTAAAAATGCTACCCAAGTGAATCTGGTGTAATCATCCACCATAACAAAAGCATACTTCTTCCCAACAACAGTAGGTTGTTGAATAGGACCGAAGAGATCCATATGAATTAAATCAAGTGGATATTTAGCGAGAATATCTCGAGATGATTTACGTGGAACTTTCGTTTGTTTACCCTTTTGAGAGGCACCACAGAAACCATCAATCTTAGCATTGATTTTGGGAACACCTCTAACAAGTTCTTTATTGATGATCTTAGTTAGAAGGCGGTAATTGATGTGACCAAAACGTTCATGCCAAAGATGTGTAGATTCCACCTTAGTCAAATTGCAACAATTACTAAACTGAGTATCTAAGAGATAACAGTTATTTTTACCACGAGTTCTCTGAAAAATTACTTTTCCAGTCTTGTCTACAATGTCACATCCATTCGCATTGAAGACAACTTTATGGCCTTTGTCACAAATTTGACTAATATAAAGGAGATTAGCAGTCATACCTTTAACGTATACTACATCATGGATTTCAGGAACGCTAGGTAGTTTGATCGTCCCCTTCTTGCTTATGTAGCAACAACTCCCATCTCCGAATGTTACTGGACCTCCTTCAAAATCGCTTGAATTCAAAAACCACGAAAGATCTCCAGTCATATGTAGGATACATCCACTATCAAGGAAACATTGAAAGAGTGATGTTTATTTTAGAGCAAAAGATCCCATACTAACACTACTATCCCATTTGGGTTTTCTTGTTAGATATGTACACCTTTTTGGAGCAGTAAACAGTTGTTCAGCTTTCTTGTGAAGATCACTAGCAACCTTTAAATTTTTCTTGAAAGGAGTACATGTATGTTGAAAATGATCATGAGAACCACAAAACATACATGTACCAACATCCTTAAACTCATCTGGGGAGTTCTGAGTCATATCAGGTTTTACAAAGCCTAAACCTCGCTTATCTCCTGACTTACGACAATTCTTCAGGGAAGAATTAAAGGAGTTACTCAAATCCATTGAAGATATTTTGACAGACTTCAAATCCTTATTTTTTGCAATTTCTGCAACAAAATCAGAGTTGATCTGTATTTGTTCATCCAACTTCTTCTGGAGATTAACTATCTCTTTAGAACGTTCTCGAAGATCAGAGTTTGATATAAATTTCGCAATGAAGACTGATAGGAACCTAATAATGCATATTTCTAGATCATTTTGTTGTCTTTTGTCACATCTCTCATGCCTTAATGTTCTATTTTGTTGGAATAATCTCTTTTTGTGTTGTGTTTTAGGCAGTTGAGTAAATGGTGAATAAGAGGTCAGCGAGACTGCAAAAGGGAGCGTAAAAGGAAGTGGGAGATGTTAGCTGAGCATGTACAGAACTAAACTTACCAAGTCAATGGAACAAACAGTTGTGGTCAAGAATTACAAAATAAAATCAAATTTGATCCGTGGTCAGAAGTGTTCAATCCATGTTTGAAGACAAGAAAAGCAACAAATTCACCCTTGAACATATAAGGAAGGTACACAAGTCTAACATCCAAGTCACCCCTCTTTACATTTTCCCTTCTCGTTTCCAAAATCAGAAAAAACAAAAAGGAAGAAACTTATCTTCTCAAACCATCGACACCACCTCCCTCTCTACTGTTAAACCCATACCACCACTATCTCTCTCTCACGCCCATACTTTTTGTACAGGAGTAATCTTTCCCTCACCATGCTTCTGCTGCAAAATCCATACCACCTTGCTTCTCAATATCTAATGTCAATCACCCAATTTCATCGGTTTCACTTATGTATTCTTGTTGTAGCCGTTCGCGTGAAATTGAAGAAATAGGTTGAAAGTCATTGATATAGGAATGGAAAGCCTAAAGTCTAGCAACATGGTTTTGAAGGCAGTGAAGTGTATTTCAGTTGTATTTGGTGAGTGATTGACATCTAAAACCCTAAATTTCAGTTGCAACTGTTGAAAAATTAAAACCTAATTTTCGGTGAATTTGATGTATAAATTGGGGG
>NC_039367.1:55717260-55745095 GCF_003573695.1 Papaver somniferum
ACTGGGGGATAGAATTGAGAAGGATCATTGTAGTGTTTAGTTTACTTTCATCTTGATTACCTTCTTTTTGAGTAGAAATCAGTGAATAAAGAAGCTTACATCCATGATTTTATCTCCGTTAAAATTTCATATGTTATCTGATGTAATCACGTGCTAACTTCATTAGCTAGGGTTTATATGAAGCCCCAAATCTGATGCTAGGTTATTCATCTTTGACTATTATTCTTGTTGTGCTTAAACAGATATATAAATCATTTAATCTTTGTGTCACAGTATATTGATTTCACCTTACTTGCTATACAACATAGGTAGTTAGACTAACTCTGTATTGTGCTTCAACTTATATTGCAACGCTCAATTTGATATGTGATTGGTTGTGCTGTAAGAAGACATCTAATGCTAGGGATTGATAACCTTAGTTGACATTGGACCATTCATTTAAGATTACCATGGATAAACGACAGACTTGTATCTTCACCGGTGTCCATTACAAAGGGACAAGAATAGTAGTTGAACGAAATTGACCTAGCATGGGTAGGAGGTGGATTCGACTTCCCTAGTTTCCTCCATTTGATTGTTTTCAACCCTCTTTGCATTCATAATTGTCTACTGCTTTCATAGTTCTGTTTAGCAATCATCTCGTCCTATCGACAACCCCTTTTGATTTGAATTAGTATTGGTTAGACTTAAGAATTCAATTGCACACCAACCTAGTCTCTGTGGGTTCAACCTGTATTTGCCATGTTTTACATAGTAGACGATGTGCATTTGCAGTAATCACTGTTTCTCTCGACAAAGATTTTTGATGATTTTTTCTAGATCAAAACACTCAACCTCATCGATGGTTTCTGGAACACACTCGGAGTTGAGTAGATCTGATCCTGGTGAAGCGTTTATAGAGACTTTACTGTCCATAGAGTCAGATTGCTACAAACACAGACTTATGAGGTCTTTAACGCGTTTGTCTGATCTGATACCAATTGAAAGAACGGGGGTCTAACAACCACACCCAATATTTCGTTGGGAAATCTGTATGGACTAAATCCAATATAATTCCAAGAGAATCAGCTAGACAGTCAGACTCAATCAAGGAAAAACATCCAAGAGTTATATCTCAATACAATCTGTAATCGAACAGATAGAAATCTGTGAGACCGATTGATATGAGAAATAACTTGAACGGTATCAAAAACCAATGCTCAAGTGTCAATCAATTTCAATCAACAACCAAAGGTCGGATTTACCAACTGATTGAACTACGCACAACCTGTGATATTTCAATTATATAAACAAATATAATGTGGAAAAGAAATAACACAGACACCAGAAGTTTTGTTAACAAGGAAACCGCAAATGTAGAAAACCCCCGGGACCTAGTCCAGATTTGAACACCGCACTTTATTAAGCCGCTACAGACACTAGCCTACTACAAGTTAACTTCAGACTGGAATGTAGTTGAGCCCTAACCAAGTCTCGCACCGATTAAGGTACAGTCGCGTTCTTACGCCTCTGAATCCCAGTAAGACTCTACGCACTTGATTCCCTTAGTTGATCTCATGCACGACTAAGAGTTGCTACGACCCAAAGTCGAAGACTTGATAAACAATTATGTCTCCCACAGAAAAGTCTATTCTGATAGATAAATCTGTCTCCCACAGAAATACCTACGAATTTTTTGTTCCGTCTTTTGATAAATCAAGGTGAACAGGAAACAATTGATAATCCGGTCTTATATTCCTGAAGAACAACCTAGAAATATCAATCACCTCACAATAACTTAACTATATGGTAGTAGAACAAGTTATTGTGGAATCACAAAGAATGAGACGAATAGCTTTGTGATTACTTTTTATATCTTACCTATCGGAGATAAATCTCGAGCCAATATTAGAGAAGATAGTACTCAATATGATAGAACAAATAAGATCGGAACACGCAACTACATAGAAAATAGTTGGGTCTGGCTTCAAAATCCCAATGAGGTCTTTAAGTCGTTAACTTATAATGGTTTCAGGAAAAACCTAGGTTAAAGGATAATCGAATCTAGTACGCAACTAGTATCACACAAGAGGTGTGTGGATTAGGTTTCCCAGTTGCTAGAGTTCTCCCTTATACAGTCTTCAAATCAGGGTTTGATAGCTTTGGAACAAAGAAATCAATATTCATCGTTAGATGAAAACCTGATTTAAGATTCAAGCTAAGTTTGCTTAAAACCAAAGCAATATCTCTCCACCGTTAGATGGTCTGAGCTTGTTACACACAAATGAAATATACCTTCATTTAGATATGGGTAACCGTACCTAAACGTGTATATTGAGTTGGCTCAACAATAGTTAATCGAAGTTAGCCATATGAACATTTTTCTATTAAGCACATTCATCTAATACTTCTAGATCAAATGATAACCAAATGAATCTAATTTTTTTTACTCATAGAGTTGTTCAATTGTTTATATTCTCATGGAAGTATACAAGACACAATTGAAACAAAAACGGATTGATTCCAGAGAATCAATTCATGAACATTAAGCCACGATTTGCAAAGATTGCATTCCTTAATTTATATATGTATTTGTTCATGAGTATTAAATCATAATTAACTGATTTTAGAACATAAACCAACTTAGTTTGCAAACGGGTACGCAAACTTAAGTTATGGACTTTGGTCTTGTCCGACAGTTCACAAACGGGTATGCATATTGTTGTCCCGGACCCAACTCAGGTAGAACCGTCCGCATACTGGTATGTATACTTGGTTCCCGGACTTTAACAGTTAAAACCGTTCGCATACTGGTATGCAAACTTGGTTTCCGGAACTGAATCATACAACAACAGTTTGCATATTGGCATGCATACTGTGCTATATCCAGACAATGGTTAATTTTTCTAAACTCCCATTTCAATTATTGAAACATCCTTAGAAGACGACAATAGCTGTCTCACACAAACTATTATCTTATAAGTAATTTTCAATTGACCGAATGATCAATACGAAACATTCCGAGTCTACATCAAATGACTGTCTCACACAAATCATGTAAGATGTTTCAAGGCAATTTTCACATGATCATCTTTTGACTTATTATTTAGTTTCCAACAAATAAATTGTTTCCAACTAAACCGTCAAGAATAATGATGAATGTAGCTAAAGCAAAAAGCTTCCAACACATATTTCGAGAAGACATAAGCAAGTTCAACTCAGATCGAAATATCAATTGTGTATAATGTGAAAGTGTATATAGCTATACGACTTAGTCTCAATAGAAGATAAAATAGAATAAACTTCTGAGTGATAGATATGTTTTAGTCTCCATATACCTTTTGTTGATGAAGTTCCTCCAAGCTCTCCTTAGTAGATCTTCGTCTTCAATCGATGAACGCCGTGAAGTCTAAAGCTCAACTACACATTCTATACTAGTCCGAGACATAACTATAAGTAGACTAGAAATCAAAAGTTATAGTTTTGATCACCTAAACTTGAAAAAAAGCTTGAGATAACAACGCTTCCGAGTTTGACCGAACAGTGTTGTAACAAAGTTTGCTTGCAAAGAAAAAAAAGTTCCAAAACTTTCTGGCCAGAAGTAGTATATTAAGCAATTCATGTAATGATTAAGAGTCCAATAATTGATTTAGAGAACAAAACCACAGAACAAGCTTGGAGGAGTCAAACCATATAAATCTATTAATCATTTTAGAGTGTTTGGTTGCATCTCACATGCTCATGTTCCCAACAGTAAGCACACCAAACTGGATGATAAAAGTTTAAAGTGTACTTGTTGGAGTTAGTGACGAATAAAAAACACATCAATTATATGAACCCATTTTTCAAAAGATGTTATTGACTCGAGACGTGATGTTTGATTGAATACAATAATTGGGAGTGTAATAAAGATTATGAGAAAGCTATTCAAGCCGATTTAGAATGGAAAGACAGTGAAGATGAACCCATTGTTGAAGCTGGCAGAGATGAGGTAGTTGAAGAACTTTCCCAATATGATGTTGAAAAGCGGGGGTCTAACAACACCACCCAATATTTCGATTAGCAATCTGTATGGACTAACTCCGAAACACTTACTAGAGAATCAACTAGACAGTCAGGCTCAATCTAGATAAAAGTATCTCAAGGAGTTAATATCTCTCTCTTGTTTTGATTCACTCAAACTAATAGAAATCAGCGAGTCTATAATCAAACACAAGGAATAACTTGGACGGTACGAAAGACCAATGTCCAAGGATCAATCAATATCAATCAACAACCAAAGGTCGGATTTCCAATTGATTGATTCAAATGCACAACTTGTATTATTTCAATTATATAAACAAATACAATGCGGAAATAGAAATAACATAGACACCAGAATTTTGTTAACGAGGAAACCGCAAATGCAGAAAAATCCCGGGACCTAGTTCAGATTGAATACACACTGTATTAAGCCGCTACAAACACTAGCCTACTCCAAGCTAACTTCGGACTGGACGATAGTTGAACCCCAATCAGTCTCCCACTGATCCAAGGTACAGTTGTACTCCCTACGCCTCTGATCCCAGTAGGATATTGCGCACTTGATTCCCTTAGCTGATCTCATCCACAACTAAGAGTTGCTACGACCCAAAATCGCAGGCTTTAACAATAAACAAATCTGTCTCACACAGACAAGTCTATCAAAGGATCAATCTGTCTCCCACAGAAAACCCTAAAAGTTTTTGTTCCGTATTTTGATAATAATCAAGGTGAATAGGAACCAATTGATAATCCGGTCTTATATTCCTGAAGAACAGCCTAGATTAATCAATCACCTCACAACAATCTTAATTGTATGGTAGCGAAACAAGATGTCGTGGAATCACAAACGATGAGACGAAGGTGTTTGTGATTACTTTTTATATCTTGCCTATCGGAGAACTCTCACGATCTCAAGCCAATCAATATCATTGTACTGTTACGATAGAAGATGCAAGATCATATCACACAACTACGATAAAAGTAGTATCGGTCTGGCTTCAAAATCCCAATGAAGTCTTTAAGTCGTTAACCTGGTTTTAGAAGAAGAAAACCAAAGGTTAAAGGAGAAACGACTCTAGCACGCAAACTAGTATCACACGTAAGGTGTGGGGATTAGTTTTGCACAATACTAGATGTCTCCTTTATATAGCCTTTCAAATCAGGGTTTTTCCTTAGTTACAAAGCAATCAATATTCGTCGTTAGATGAAAACCTGATTTAGATTCAAACTAATATTTCTCAACCGTTAGATCGAAAACTTAGCTTGTCATACACAAATGACTGTACGCTTCTAGGTTTGTTAATCGCACCCAAACATATACATTGTTGGTTCAACAATAGTCTACCATGTTTTTCTTCACCATAACTAGTTCAATTGACTCAAATGAACTAGTTAAGAGAGTTGTTCAATTGCAAGGAAATCTTATGTAACTACACAAGACATAATTGAAGCAAAGATGATTTGATTCACTCGAATCAGTTCATGAACTTTAATACCCACGCTTTGCAAATGCATTCCTTATTCTTTTAAGATTAAGTTCAGAAATCATCTTTAGATATATAACCTTCTCAAGTTCGCAGACTAGGTTCGCGGACTTAAAACACCATAGAGTTTACAAACTCCAGCAGAAATTCTCGGGTTTGAGAACTACGCCGGTTCGCGGACTGGGTTCGCGGAAGAACCCACAAACTATTCCGACCAATGGTCAGAATTTCTTCGAATATGTCCTTGAATTCATTCGAGACTTGAGCAAAACTTGGGTTCACGGACTTGGATCACGCAAGTAGTTTGTCAACTCCAGTAGAAATTCTCGGGTTTGAGAATTTCGGCAGTTCGCGGACTGAGTTCGCGGACTTGGCACTTGCCATACTTCCGGTTCTCTTGATCAACAAAGTTCGAAAACTTCGGTTCAAGGAATCCATTGGTTATGTAATCTAAACTCGCATTCCAATCATTGAAACATTCTTAGAGGACGTTATATAGTTGTTACACTATTTTTCTTCAAATCAATTTTCAAAGTGATTGAAACATTCATGACTTTCGTCACTAGGTAAAAATAAAATTTGTCGAAGCGAAAAGCTTACCAACACATATTTTGAGATATAGATAGGCGAGGTATACTCGGTTCGAAATACCAAATGTGTATGATCTAGTCTATATATATAATATACGACTTTTGTCTCAAAAAGTAGAAGATAGAATAAATAGACTTTTGAGTGACAGATAAGTTCAAGTCTCCACATTCCTTTTTGTCGAGAAGTTCCACCGGTTCCTTGAGTAGATCTTCTACTTGTATGATGAATCGCCATGAAGTCCTTGAGCTCAACTACACTTACTATCCTAGTCCAAGACTTAGCTATAAGAGACTAGAAATCAAGACTTATAGTTTTGATCACTAACACTGACAAACATGCTTGAGATAGCAACGCATGCGAGTTTGACCGAGCAGTGCTCTAACAATCTCCCCCTTTGTCAATTTTAGTGACAAAACTATTTATACATATGGAATACAAAAAGATAATGAAACTTTAGTAGCTCCTATTCCACATGTCTAATATTCAACATTCCTCGAAATATTTGTCACTTCCAAGTACTCCAATGATCCCAAAGGTTGTAAGTTTAGCATCATCGTTGTTGAAGATCTGTAGATATAAAAATGAGAAAGCATCAGTCTCGATCATTGTTATACAATGTCATAGTATTATTATAAAGTGTCAAAGTCCAATTGTATCACAACTTCAACAATAATACTATGGTGATATGTATCACTTCCCTTTAGTCAATACTCCATCTCACATGAAAACCACTCCCCCTTACGCAATGATCCGAAAACCATATGTATTTGTAGTGTGAATTACATATTAATTCTCCCTCTTTTTGTCAATAAAATTGGAAAAGGTACAAGGACGGGATCGTAATGAAATTTCCGTAAGAGACATTTCATGACTGAGAGAAAGAAACATACATCATCTTATTTAGATGCAATCATATAGCCGAAGCTAACAGCATTCATCAATGAGTTTAAAGATACAAGATAACCCCTCTAAAATTCCACAGCCACACACCCCTCAAGATATGACCACTAAGCAAAAGTTCAAAAGAATTCTCCCCCATTAGATGTCAATTCCAAGGGAACAACAACGAGCGACCTTAATTTCAAGAGAAACGAAGGATTTTGACACACATAAAAGATGACACTAACAAGACAGAAAACAACCCTACAGGAGCTGAACTGAAGTAACCTACTGGAGTTTCAAACTCAATTGCCCAAAAGATAGAGATAAGCACAGGGGGAAGAGTTATAGAAACGCTTAATGAACCAAAACAACACCAATAGACTGCCGCAAGTATTGGAATGTAGCAGTGTCTAATGGTTTGGTAAGAATATCAGTCAATTGTTGCAGAAGGCACAAATTCCATACTTATGATACCTTTTTTATAAATATCACGAATAAAATGGTACCTTATGTCAATGTGCTTTGTTCTTGAGTGCTCAACGGGATTCTCAGTGATTCGAATCGCACTACAATTATCACAGAAGATCTTCATTATTCCAGTATCAACTCCATAATCAGCTAGCATTTGTTTCATCCATAGGAGTTGAGCACAGCATGAACCAGCAACAATATATTCTGCTTCACATGTAGACAGGGATTGAGAATTTTTTTTTTTGCTATGCCAAGCAACAAGATTCAGTCCTACGTAGTTGTTTGAGGGTGATAACGGTTTCTGCTGATTTTGGTAATTTCGGGTGTGTGGGTGAGAAACGAATTTAAACCCTAAACAATGTACTGCAAGGGAGTACTTTAGATTCGAGAGATCAATCTGTACAAATCCGGTCTAAACCAAGAAATGGTCGTTCCAGACTTGCTTCGGTCACAAAGTGAAGGAGAAGGGTTGGTTTTGGGGAGGGAAGCGAAGAAAGTGTTGAGGCCAGAATAGTTGATTCTGGAAGAGTAGTTGTTTTCTACGACTTGTATCAGAAAGTGGGAAGCTAACAGATAGAAAGCTAGCAAATGTTTTCTAAGTGTTGTATGCTCCTGACCAGAGCTTGTTGTTCGGTGGAAATAAGTAATGCCTATTTATACAAGTCGAAGTGAAACGTACTCTGGTCTCATTAAGAAATGGAAAACGGGTGAGTAAATGGGAGGAGGTGGTAACCGGTAACGCCTGGAATTGATGTTCCATAAAAGAAAGTGTTTCACCATTACTCCCTGTATTTACTAACCGCCTCATCCTTATGATACTTTCTTATAACGGGCGTAGTGTACGCCACACGCTGTAAACCGCCAAACCAATACCCAATGAACATCCCCCATTTTGTGACATGCGTTGATGTCTCGAGTGTTTTCATGGAAAACATGTAGCATGTTGTTGTCGTCTGGCAAGTCGATCTTGGGAGACTTGCCGGCTCGGTGACCTTCGACGGTCGAGATTTTGCATCCTAGAAGGAAAGGTAGCCGTTGATTATTGCAACCCTTCGTTTGGTAGCCAGTGGCATGAAAGCATGCTCGGTATGGCTTTAATATGGACTGGTTTAGGCGCGGCCAAAAGTTAGGGTTTTGGCTTTGTTTAGGCGCGACCAAACTAGGACCAAAAGTTGCCATGCGTTAGTTGGTAACCTTGGACGGATAAAATCTGCATCTTAGATGAAAAAGTGGTCGTTGATCGTTGCAGGCCTTCGTTTTGGCATCCGCATAGGGAAGGCCGGTATGGCTTGGCGCGGCAAGGTGGTTGGCATGCCATTGGCACATGTGGCATGGCATGCCTTGGCACGGTTTGGCGTGGCCAAAACTAGGGTTTGGGGCCAAAGGTTACCGTGCGTTGTTTGGCAACCTTGGACGGCTAGGATTTGCATCTAGGATTGAAGGGTGGCCGTTGATCGTTGCACGCCTTCGTTTTGGTAGCCGCATAGGGAAGGCTGGCATGGTATGGCGCGGCAAGGTGGTTGGCATGACATTGGCACATGTGACATGGTATGCCTTGGCAAGGTGGTTGGCATGCCATTGGCACATGTGACATGGCATGCCTTGGCACGGTTTGGCATGGCCAAAACTAGGGTTTTTGGGCCAAAGGTTACCATGCGTTGTCTGGCGATCTTGGACGGCTAGGATTTGCATCTAGGATTGAAGAGTGGTCGTTGAACGTCGCACGCCTTCGTTTTGGTAGCCGCATAGGGAAGGTCGGCATGGTACGGTGCGACAAGGTGGTGGCATGCCATTGGCACATGTGGCATGGCATGCCTTGGCGCGGTTTGGCGTGGCCAAAACTAGGGTTTTGGGCAAAAGGTTACCATGCGTTATCTGGCGACCTTGGACGGCTAGGATTTGCATCTAGGATTGAAAGGTGGTCGTTGATCGCCGCACGCCTTCATTTTGGTAGCCGCATAGGGAAGGCCGGCATGGTATGGCCAAGGAAAATGGCGCGGACGGCTTGGCATAGTGGGGCCAAGGGTTTGGACGGCTTGGCATGGTGGGGCCAAGGCAGAATGATGCGAACAGCTTGCATAGTGGGGCCAAGGCAGAATGGTACGAACGTCTTGGGATGGTGGGGTCAAGGCAGAATGGTGTGGACGGCTTGGCATAGTGGGGCCAAGGCAGAATGGTGCGGAGGGCTTGGCATAGTGGGGTCAAGGCATAATGGTGCAGATGGCTTGGCATAGTGGGGCCAAGGGTTTGGACGGCTTGGCATGGTAGGGCCAAGGGTTTGGCATGCCATTGACGCATGGTGCGACCAGCAAGGCTAGGGACAAGGGTTTGGCATGCCATTGGCGCATGGTGCGGCCAGCATTGCTGGCATGGTTTGACATTGGCACAGTGGTGCGGCTGGCATGGTTGGCATGCCTTGGCGCGGAGATGTGGCTGGCATGGTTTGCCATTGGCACAGTTGTGCGGCTGGTATGGTTGGCATCCCTTGGGTGAAGATGTGGCTGACATGGTTTTCCATTGGCACAGTGGTTCGGCTGGCTTGGTTGGCGTGCCTTGGCGCAAAGATGTGGATGGCATGGTTTGCCATTGGCACATTGGTGCGACTGGCATGGTTGGCATGCCTAGGTGCGGAGATGTGGCTGGCATGGTTTTCCATTGGCATAGTGGTGCGGCTGGCATGGTTGGCATGCCTTGGCGCGGAGATGTGGGTGGCATGGTTTTCCATTGGCACAGTGGTGCGGATGGCATGGTTAGCATGCCTTGGCGCGGTAGCATGCAAATTACGGTTTGTCATGGATGATGTTAGTCAATATTAAGGGTTTTGCCGTGGAACATGACCATGTAAAAAAAGGTACCCCGGTAATTCTTACGTAGGCATGCTGATTGATTCAATAAATGTGCTAATGGTCATAGTGACGTCATGTCGGATGTACAGTTTTACAATTTTAACCCAAAGCTAAAAACCACCATCAACATTAAGTCCCCTGCTTAGCTCGGAACATGAGCATTGTTACAAGGTAAGCATAAGATGGTGACAGGCTAGGACAAAAAATCGAAACAACAAGTCATGATAAGATGGTCAGGAAAGTCCGACTAACCTTTTTCGAGAGGTAAAGAGAGTTTGTACTTCCCGTGTTGGCGGCCTTGCATAAATTGTACTGGTGGCGCAGACCGTGGAGTGGTGAGATGAAAATTGTCGGCTTAGTCTGGCCATGCATCACCTTGGCTGGGTTAGGGAAAATCATGACGCTAGCTTGGCGAGTTTGTTGGTGTTGGTGCGACAAGTCATGGCATGGAACGATGGCGCAAGGCAGGACATGGTTTGGTGAGGCAAAGCATGCGCAGACGGTGGTGCAAGGCATGACACGGTTTGGTGAGAGCATGCACGGACGGTGGTGCAAGGCATGACACGGTTTGGTGAGGCAAAGCATGCGCGGTTTGGCGTGTGGGGACAAGGCAATGGCGTGGGCGCTCTTGGCATGGTGATTTGTCTTCGCGGGCCCGATTGCCTTTTTTCCTTACTTAACTCAAATTGGAAGTCCTTTCCTTATTCAAAACCCCGCAAGTGTTATTCCCGTAGAAAGGGGGCGTTATTCCTTCTCCTCACATCACCTTGTCGGTCTTGTTTTTTTTTTCAAGTCTCGGTGCTGGCGGCAGAGAGTAACAATGCGGGAAAGCGTGTCTTAAACATGTACTTCCACGTTTTCTCACCAAACCCTAATTTACCTCGCTAGTAGAACGGTTTTATTAGAATCTGATATCATGCCTCAATCCGCGGCTAGTAGGAGGCTTTCCTTTTCGAGACTTCATCGCTCTGCTGGTTATAAGAGATGATCTTGAATCCTTCATTTGCGCAGGTCGTTCTGAAATCCTATCTATCCTCTATCCTTTCTCTGGTTTTGTAGCGCATAATGGGATCTTCCAATGACAGACATGTCTCCAATTTTCGGGGAGAAACTTTGGAGCCGACCAAAACCAGTCTTCTTCTCATGGGGAGGCATTGAATAGAATTGAATCTCTGTTTCGTGAAGTCGGCGAAATAATTTGGGACATACCTTTGGAGGAAGAACGGGAAGGCGGCGAAGCATCCCAGTGCGTTGGGAGGATTTGGTGCAACAAAACCTCTTCAAGGTCCACTATTAGGGCGGGACAATTCACTTCTCAGTTGAAACGACAGAAAACTGAGCTTGTGAAGATTTTAGGGGAAAATCAACGTAGCTCCCCTGTCCAGGACGGTGTCATAACCCTTGATTCTGATGAATCGGGAAATTCTCTTCGAAAGGTTGCTGAGAAGACTTCCGAGGAAGATGATGATGTCGCGGTTGATGAACTGAAACTACTTTTGGAGAAGACGGCGAAACTGTTGTCGGTGGCATTGGAGAAGTCGTGGTGGCATACGATGGGTTGGTTGCCAAGGCAGATGTTGGTAAACAGACGGATGATGTTGCTGTTGAGACGACTTCTGGGTGGGATGTTGAGGCTGCTATTGTTGATGTGGCTTCCGGATGGAACCTTTGTTGTCTGAAAGATTGTTGGGGAAAGTGTTTGAAAAAGCTCTGACCGAGGCATTGGTAATTCACACATTAGCTTTCTATGACTAGCTTCTTCTTCTTCATTGTTTCTATTCTTCGTTTAGTTGTCCTGACGTTGTGCAAACTTTTTTTTTTTTTACCTTCCTTATATTCGCGGCGACTAGTTGCGGTTTCTGTCATTGAATAAAAACTTCTCATTTTTGAAAGACCCAAGCCTTCCCTTAGAATGAGTTGGTGTTTCTGGTTGTGATTGGATGGTTAATGACTTCTCAATGATTTGGGATTTGTTTGGTATATTTTTCTGGGATTTGGAAAACTCATTCGAAAAGAAATGTATGCCTTTTGAATAAGAATGAAACCCTAAAGAAGAATACAAACGGTGCATTCATCTTGGGGAAATACAAATATCAAGCGGAAGGAGAAATTGCTGAAGAAAATACTAAAGGGAGAGTGCTGGAAGAGGGTAGTACAGCGTTTTAGGGATTGAAAAGCTTGAGCCATCACGAGTGAATTATCACGCCTCCCAGCTTGTCTGTGTTGATGAGCTTGCAATAACCTCCCAAAAGGACGTCTTCCACCAGATATGGCTCGTCTTCTTTTTCCTTGGGTGAATCGGTCCGAGCAGCTATCTTCACCGTCATCTTCCCGACTTGAAACGAGTTCACTTTGACCACCATATCTCCATTTGAAACGAGTTCGGGTGTTGTGCAACCGTTTGAATCTTGGTCTCGTCAGTTTCGATGGCAGATTCCAAATTCTTTGCAAAACGTTTGAATGGCCCAGTGCCCCACTCACATCTCTTGACAGCATCCGCGCCAGTAATCGTGCTGAGTCCCCATGACAGAATAGGGGAAGAAATGACTGGTTGTAAAGAAGATCGTTCGGCCAGATTTACTTGCGTTTGGAATCTATGAGTTAGCGCCAACAGGTCATCTCCAGGTGTCCGGGTTCCATCGCTAACTCGTCGATGCGGCAACAAGTGGGACGGTTTGTTGGAGATTCTTTCGGGCGTTGACATCGGTAGAGGGGATGTTCCTAATTTCGCCTTGTTGTCGAGTACCCACAAGTGCCCTAATATCATGTCGTAACCCAGTTCTTTGATAATGTGGAATTTTCTACGCGTTATAGCGTCTCCAACCTTGATCTCGAGGTTAATGTAGCCATACGCATTCAAGGCTTCCCCTCCCGGGTTCTTAATCACGGATGGGGAATGGGTAGCCTCTTGTTTCGTAAATCCCGCAGCTTTCAGAGTCTTGAAAGTAACAATGTTGAAGTCAGGGGCCGTGTCGATTAGCATGTTGTCGAATTCAATACCTCTTAAATAGGACGTGGTCAGCAGTCCCAAGTTGTCCTTTTCGATTCCGCTCGCTGAAAGAGCGCGGGCTTTTGGTGTGGCTTCTGTGGAGGGAAAAAGCCGTTTGCCCGACACGACACGATTGAGAGCCGTGAAGATATCTTGGCGCTGCATCTTGGAAAAGTAGAGAATTTCGCATACGTGCTGCATCGTGGATCGCATAGTCTCGTGCACGGAGTCCCCAGAGACTCCACAATTCCTCACCGGGAAGTGGGTCTCGATGTACTCCCTCGTTTCCTAGTTGAAGTTCCCCCGTTTCTATCTTTTCTTTGAATATATGCTTCAGTCTGTTGCAATCACTGGTTGGGTGGTGAACAAATTTGTGGTAGTGGCAGTATTTGGGGTTTGCCATGTCGGCCTCAGTCGGTGGGAGTCTGGGAGATGGTAGTCTGATAACATCATCTTGAATGCATGCTTCTAAGAGATCGATCACCTCCTCAATGGGAAACGGGAAATCCAGGGTATTTCTTTCAGCTTCGTGATGACGCATGGGAGCTTTAGCGACGGCCTTCCGTGGCGGAGTTGCTCGTCGTACTGGTGCTTCGCGTTTAGGCTACTGGTCTGCAGCTGGAGCCTTCCTTTTTCCTCCCTCGTTTACTACTCTCACAGAGAAGGGACCAGCGTTTTACTGCTTGTTGATGAGATGTTTATTCCCGCGAGTTTCGCGTACATCTTTGGCTCTGGTTGGTCTAGCTCTTTCTAATAATACTGGTGATGTCGTTGCTGATCGCCTGGCAGCTTCATGGAGCTCAGAGTATGTCTGGAAATGCAGGTTCTCTAGCATGAGCGGTAAATGGGAGCCATACCGTTGATGCATGAATTCACCAGCTGTTGCTCGGTCACGTTTGGGTCATGACAGTCTAGTGCTTGAACTCTGAATCTCCTAACGAAATCATTTGGATGTTCGTTGTCCCGCTGGTACATCCTTCCTAGGTCCGAGAAGGTAACTTGTTCAGACACAAAGAAGTATTTCTTGTAAAATGCGGTAACCATGCCATCCCAGTTGGGGATGCTGTTTGGCGCGATGTTGTTGTACCATGTATACGCTCTTCCGGTAAGCAATTTCGAAAAATCCCTCAGACGAAGAACGTGATTGTATTCATGTTCTCCCAGGGACTCCAAGAAGAGAGAGACATGTTCACGTGCATTTCCGGCACCGTCGTACATGGTGAATTGAGGAGAGGAGTATCCTCTTGGAAGAGGAATCCTTTATATTTTAGGTGGGTAAGGAGGTTGATGCTGATGCATGTCTATTTTCATCATTCTTGATTCGATTCCGGAGAAGTTGCTCCAGATCCTCTCGTGTGACAAAATTGGACGACTGACTTCTTTCCAATGGGGTTCTGACACGAATCTCCTCGTCCGCGGAGACGCGTTCCGCCGAGGTGCTAGCGTCGGGGGTGTTGGAGGCGTTTCTAATCGGCTCTGGAGGGCGTGACTCACGCGGCAGCAACTCTGTCAGGGCTTTGAGGTAGACGAGTACTTCTTTCTGTGTCGAAACCATATCCGTCTGGGCTTTAGCGAGAACCTCCGGGCGTTCCATCAAATCAGCGATGGTGATATAGGGTCGGCTTCCTATGGTTCCTCCGGTTTCTCGTCCCGTTGGTGGGGTAGTTGGAGTCTTAGTGGCAGTTGGAGGTGCCATGCTTGACGAAGCGTTAGGAGCGGTAGCGACAGCTCTGACCCTAGTGACTGGTGGTGTAACACCTGAAGGAGCGCTTTCAGTACTACCAGGATTAGCAAGTTGCACAGGGACATTAGAGGCGGCAGCGGATCTGGCCCTAGTGATCAGCGGTGTTACACCTGAAGGAGTGGTTTCGGTATTACTAGGGTTAGTAGGTGGCGTGGTGATGTTGATTGAAGTAGTGTTAACACCAGGGACAGATTCTGCGTTGGTGTTCTCGGTAGCTGATCCGGACCTGAGTTCCACCATGTTGGAGTTGGAAGTGAAAGGTGATATCGGAAATTTATAAATCGATATTTCAACCGAGAGATTGATCTCCCACTGTGGTCGCCAATTGTTTGGGGGTGAAAACGGTTTCTGCTGATTTTGGTAATTTCGGGTGTGTGGGTGAGAAACGAATTTAAACCCTAAAAAATGTACTGCAAGGGAGTACTTTAGATTCGAGATATCAATCTGTGAAAATCCGGCCTAAACCAAGAAATGGCCGTTCCAGACTTGCTTCGGTAACAAAGTGAAGGAGAAGGGTTGGTTTTGGGGAGGGAAGCGAAGAAAGTGTTGAGACCAGAATAGTTGATTCTGGAAGAGTAGTTGTTTTCTACGACTTGTATCAGAAAGTGGGAAGCTAACAGATGGAAAGCTAGCAAATGTTTTCTGAGTGTTGTATGCTCCTGACCTGAACTTGTTGTTCGGTGGAAATAGGTAATGCCTATTTATACAAGTCGAAGTGAAACGTACTCTGGTCTCATTAAGAAATGGAAAACGGGTGAGTAAATGGGAGGAGGTGGTAACCGGTAACGCCTGGAATTGATGTTCCATAAAAGAAAGCGTTTCACCATTACTCCCTGTATTTACTAACCGCCTCATCCTTATGATACTTTCTTATAACGGGAGTAGTGTACGCTGCACGCTGTAAACCGCCAAACCAATACTCAATGAGCATCCCCCAGTTTGTGACATGCGTTGATGTCTCGAGTGTTTTCATGGAAAACATGTAGCATGTTATTGTCGTCTGGCAAGTCAAGCTTGGGAGACTTGCCGGCTTGGTGACCTTCGACGGTCGAGATTTTGCATCCTAAGAGGAAAGATAGCTGTTGATTATTTCAACCTTTCGTTTGGTAGCCAGTGGCATGAAAGCATGCTTGGTATGGATTTAATATGGACTGGTTTAGGCGCGACCAAAAGTTAGGGTTTTGGCTTTGTTTAGGCGCGACCAAACTAGGGCCAAAAGTTTCCATGCGTTAGCTGGTAACCTTGGACGGCTAAGATCTGCATCTTAGATGAAAATGTGGTCGTTGATCGCTGCAGGCCTTCGTTTTGGCATCCGCATAGGGAAGGCCGGTATGGCGTGGCGCGACAAGGTGGTTGGCATGCAATTAGCACATGTGGCATGGCATGCCTTGGCACGGTTTGGCGTGGCCAAAATTAGGGTTTGGGGCCAAAGGTTACCGTGCGTTGTTTGGTAACCTTGGACGGCTAGGATTTGCATCTAGGATTGAAGGGTGGTCGTTGATCGTCGCACGCCTTCGTTTTGGTAGTCGCATAGGGAAGGATGGCATGGTATGGCGCAGCAAGGTGGTTGGCATGCCATTGGCACATGTGGCATGGCATGCCTTGGCATGGTTTGGCGTGGCCAAAACTAGGGTTTTAGGCTAAAGGTTACCATGCGTTGTCTGGAGATCTTGGATGGCTAGGATTTGCATCTAGGATTGAAGGGTAGCCGTTGATCGTCGCACGCCTTCGTTTTGGTAGCCGCATAGGGAAGGCCGGCATGGTATGGCGCGGCAAGGTGGTTTGCATGCCATTGGCACATGTGGCTTGTCATGCCTTGGCGCGGTTTGGCGTGGCCAAAACTAGGGTTTTGGGCCAAAGGTTACCATGCGTTGTATGGCGACCTTGGAAGGCTAGGATTTGCATCTAGGATTGAAGGGTGGTCGTTGATCGTCGCATGCCTTCGTTTTGGTAGCCGCATAGGGAAGGCCGGCATGGTAGGGCCAAAGCAAATGGCGCGAACGGCTTGGCATAGTGGGGCCAAGGGTTTGGACGGCTTGGCATGGTGGGGCCAAGGCAGAATGGTGCGAACGGCTTGGCATAGAGGGGCCAAGGCAGAATAGTGTGTATGGCTTGGCATGGTGGGGCCAAGGCAGAATGGTGCGGACGGCTTGGCATAGTGGGGCCAAGGCAGAATGGTGTGGACGGCTTGGCATAGTGGGGCCAAGGCAGAATGGTGTCGATGGCTTGGCATAGTGGGGCCAAGGCAGAATGGTGCGGATGGCTTAGCATAGTGGGTCCAAGGGTTTGGACGGCTTGGCATGGTAGGGCCAAGGGTTTGGCATGCCATTGGCGCATGGTGCGACCAGCAAGGCTAGGGACAAGGGTTTGGCATGCCATTGGCGCATGGTGCGGCCAGCATGGCTAGGGCCAAGGGTTTGGCATGCCATTGGCGCATGGTGCAGCCAGCATGGCTGGCATGGTTTGCCATTGGCACAGTGGTGCGGCTGGCATGGTTGGCATGCCTTGGCGCGGAGATTGGGCTGGCATGGTTTTTCATTGGCACAGTGGTGCGGATGGCATGGGTTGCATGCCTTGGCGCGAAGATGTGGCTGGCATGGTTTGCCATTGGCACAGTGGTGCGGCTGGCATGGTTAGCATGCGTTGGCGCGAAGATGTGGATGGCATGGTTTGTCATTGGCACAGTGGTGCGGCTGGCATGGTTGGCATGCCTTGGCGCGGAGATGTGGCTGGCATGGTTTGCCATTGGCACAGTGGTGCGGCTGGCATGGTTGGCATGCCTTGGCGCGGAGATGTGGCTGGCATGGTTTGCCATTGGCACGGTGATGTGGTTGGCATGCCTTGGCGCGGTAGCATGCGAATTAGGGTTTGGTTTGGATGATGTTAGTCAATATTAAGGGTTTTTCCGTGGACCATGACCCATGTAAAAAGAGGTACCCCAGTAATTCTTACGTAGGCATGCTGATTGATTCAATAAATGTGCTAATGGTCATAGTGACGTCATGTCGTATGTACAGTTTTACAATTTTAACCCTAAGCTAAAAACCACCATCAACAGTAGTAGAAACCCCCCGATGTACTTTTTCTGTCCTCGACACATCCTGCCCAATCAGCATCTGAATATGCAGATAAATCAGTGTTAGTATCAAAAGTGTAAGATAAACCATACCCTACAGTGTGATTAATATACCGAATGATCTTTTTTGCAACTGCAAGATGAGATTCCTTTGGATTTGCCTGAAACCTGGCACAATAACCAACACTAAAAGAAATATCAGGTCTAGTAGCTGTAAGATACAAAAGGCTACCAATAATAGATCGATACAACTTTTGATACACTTTTGCTTCTTTTGTCATCTCTATGTAGTTTGCCAGTGGTGGGCATAGGTGTTAATTTTGGAGAACGCTTATCCAGGCCAAATCTTGTCACAAGATCACGAGCATACTTCTCTTGGGATAAGTAAATTCCATCCTTGTTGTTGAATTTGTAATCCTAAGAAGAATTTTAATTCACCAACATTGCTCATTTCAAATTCCTTAGCAAGAGAGACTTGGAAGTCGTTTGCGAAAATTTCAGAAATTGATCCATAGATGATATCATCTACATAGATTTGAGAAATAACAACATCTTTCCCACTCCATTTGGTAAACAACGTTTTGTCAGCTCCGCCTCTTGAAAAACCTTTTCTAATGAGAGAAGTAGTAAGTTTTTCAAACCAGGCTCTAGGTGCTTGTTTCAACCCATACATTTCCTTTTTGAGCTTTAGCACATGATCTGGGAAATCAGGGTTTTCAAACCCCTTTGGTTGAGCAACATAGACTTCTTCCTTTAAGATTCCGTTAAGGAACCCATATTTTATATCCATTTGAAACAGCTTAACCTTAAGAAAACAAGCATGAGTTAACAAGAGACGAATGGACTCAAGGCGTGCCACGGGAGCAAAGGTCTCGTCAAAGTCAATGCCTTCAATCTGTGAATATCCTTGAGCGACAAGTCTAGCTTTGTTTCTGAAAATCGTGCCAAATTCGTCAGACTTATTCTTGAATATCCATTTGGTACCAACAATATTAATATTGGAAGGACAAGGTACAAGTTCCCACACATCTTGCCTTTGAAATTGATTTAACTCTTCATGCATAGCATTCACCCAAAAGGGATCGTTCAGAGCTTCATCAATATTTCTTGGTTCTACTTGCGAAAGATAACAACCAAAATTGCAAATATTTTGAAGTTGTATTCTAGTTTTAGCTGTAGAATCTCTTCCTCCAATAATACTTTTTGGATCATGATTCCTTTGAACCCCGAGATGTCGTGGAGGAACACGTTCTTGTTCATCAGGGCTGCCTTGATCAGTGCTCTTCTCCTCGTCACTAGAAATGCCAGGATCAGCAACAGTTGGGATAACTTCAATTGATTCTGGAATTTCTTTGACTTTCTCAATTGTCTCGGTTGGAGGCAATTCAGCAGGAGGATTATCCTGACGAAAGTGACTAATGTCGTCGATGATAACATTAGCAGATTCTATCATGACTTGAGTTCTGAGATTAAATACTCGAAAACCACGACTATCAGAAGCATAGCCAAGAAAGATACCTTCATCACTTTTGGTGTCGAATTTCCCTTTCTGTTCTCGATCTTTCAGAATATAGCACTTACTTCCAAACACCCTGAGATAGTGTAGGTTGGGTTTCCTTCCATACCACAACTCATAAGGAGTGTTAAGGGTTCTAGACCGTAAATACACACGGTTGATCAAATAGCATGCTGTGAAAACAGCTTCTCCCCAAAATCTTAAAGGTAAGTTTTTTTTATGGAGCATTACCCTTGCCATTTCCTGAATGTTTCTATTCTTTCTTTCAGCAACTCCATTAGCTTGAGGAGTGATAGGTGGCGAGTATTATTGAATGATCCCCAGTTCGTCACAGAATTCAAGTACCTTTGTGTCTTTGAATTCCGTACCACGATCGCTTCTAATTTTCTTTAGTTTGCGACCTTGTTCGTTCTGGATCCTTTTAACAATAATCTTGAATTCTCCAAGAGTTTCATTCTTATGAGATAAGAATGCAACCCAAGTGAATCTGGTGTAATCATCTACCATAACTAAAGCATACTTCTTACCAACAATAGTGGGTTGTTGAATTGGTCCGAAGAGATCCATATGAATTAAATCAAGTGGAGCTTTAGTGAGAATATCTCGAGATGATTTGTGGTGAACTTTCGTTTGCTTACCCTTTTGACGGGCACCACATACACCTTCAATCTTTGCATTGATTTTGGGAATGCCTCTAACAAGTTCTTTGTTAATGATCTTAGTTAGAAGGCGATAATTGATGTGACCAAAACGCTCATGCCAAAGATGTGTAGATTCCACCTTAGTCAAATTGCAACGATTGCTAAACTGAGTATCAAGTAGATAACAGTTGTTTTTACCACGAGTTCCTTGAAAAATTACTTTCCCAGGTTTTTCAACAATATCACATCCATTTGCATTGAAGACAACTCGATGGCCTTTGTCACAAATTTGACCAATAGAAAGAAGATTAGCAGTCATACCTTTTACGTACACTACATCATGGATTTCTGGAACACCGGGTAGTTTGATCGTTCCCTTCTTGCTGATGTAGCAGCAACTCCCATCTCCAAACGTTATAGGACCTCCTTCATAGTCAATAGACCAAACGAACCATGTGAGATCACCTGTCTTGTATCTACTACATCCACTATCAAGAAACCATTGAAAAAGAGACGTAGACCTTAAAGCAAAGGCACCCATACTATTAATACTTCTCTGTTTAGAGTTTCCTGATAGTTTTGTATGTCCTTTCAGAGTATCAACATGTTGTTTAGTTTTCTTACAAAGATTACATGCAACATTCAGACTCTTTTGGAATGACATACAAACTTGTTGAAAACGATTGGAAGAATCACAACAACAATGCGGGCCACTGCTTTGAAGTTTGTCTGAGTGGTTTCTAGACACCTCAGTTTTTTCATCAAACGGTCGTTGATAACTATCTGATTTACGACTATTCTTTAAAGCGGAACGACTGGAGTTACTCAGATTCACCAAGGGAAAATTACCAGATATCAAATCCTTAAGAATTGTAATTTCTGCAACAAGACCAGTGTAGGATCAGAATTTTGCGACAACGATACGCTAGCGAAATTCTTAACAACGCATTACAAAAATGTCGCAGAGCACTTTGAAAACGATACAATAGGTGATATTAGATTAAACATAAGAAAAATATAATAACTTTGCGAAGATTAGAAGATCTGCGAAATTAACATTTGTAAGCTTGCGATATCATCGCAAGCCAGATCTGAAATTAGGGGAAATCTTAGCTGTATATGAGCTGTCATCCACTAGGTAGCATCCTATATAAAGAGAAAGGTATGAGAGATAAAAGGGACTGGTATTATTATTATCTTCTTATTCTTACCCAAAAATTATAGAGAGGGAGAGAGCTCCAAATATTCATTAATGGAGTCTCAATGTAATTCATATGTAATTTAATGATCATAGTGAAACCTAATCCCGTGGATGTAGATCAAATTGACCGAACCACGTAAATCTTGTGTATTATTTTCTATTTTCATTATCTTTATCTTTATTTTCATATCAAATAAGTTTAGATCTAGAAATCATTGTCATGATAATACAAGGGGTGTGTTGTAGGATTTCCTGCAACTACATAATGGCGCTAGAAACAGGGACGAGTAAAGGATTTATCCTTCCTGTAACTTGTTGATTCAAGAAATTTTCATGAAGATTAGCTACTGTTTATATTTTTCTAGATCTACAAAATTTAGGTTCAAAAATGGAAATTTTATGGAAGAAATCACACTTTCAGGGAGTAAACATAATCAACAATTTAAAGACATGAAAAGAGTGAGAGAAAAAATTAGTTGTTGTGGTGAAATTTAAGGAGAAAATGGAAGTTTCAGTGGAAGATTTTCATGTTCAGGAGAAGAAGTCAAATGTGAAAGAAGTCAAGGAAGGACGAAGAAAAGATAAGAGGCAGATGCTGTAATTTCTATCACAAACAGAAATTCGCACACATGGTTTGAGCTGGAGCGAGTAAGAGATAGGTCACGGGTTCGAATTTCGCAGAGACACATATTTTTCATTTTCTTCTCATTTGCATGGGAGAACAAAAGAATAAGAGAAAAACATTGTGCGTTTATTTCGCAAAGAGATTCTTGAACAGTTGGTCAAGAGAACAATATGTACGTTCGTGGTCGCAAGTTCGAACTTCCCTGCGAGCATAGTTTTCTTCTTTTTACAGATAGAGAAAAAATGAATAATTTCGCAATATTGTTTCATTAGATCGCAAACAAGAGGTAGCACAGTTGGTCAAGCTTCGCTAGAGTGAGTTATAAGACTCGAGTTCGAATCCCTCATCAAGCATAATTTTTTGCACATTTTTGAAATCCTAAAGGCGAAGAAATGGAATAAAGTACATCATTGTGTGTTTCTTTCGCAAGCAACGAGTAGCGCAGATGGTCAGAGAAGGAGTATGCAAACTAGAGGACATGAGTTCGATTCTCCCTGCGACCAAATAATTTTTGCTTCGCAAATATTCATTTCGCAGAGTTGATATTTGATTACTTCGCACAGTCTTTGATTATTTCGCAAGAGAGGGTTAGCACAGTTGGTCAGGAGGCATGAATGCAAGCAGCAGGTCGCGGAATCAATTCTTGCTTCTCGCATGTTTATTTTTATTATGCGAAATTTATACAGAATTGCCTCTTACACGGTTGGGATTTGATTACTTCGGAAGAACTTTGATTATTTCGCAAAAGAGGCTTAACATAGTTGGTATGGTGCGAGAAAATCCAAGAAGCAGATCAAGGGTTCAAGTCTCACTTCTCACACTTCTTTTTGCTGCGCGAAATTCATATATTTCAAGGCATTTATTCACCTCTTTGATAACAATAGCGACTCACATGAAACATAAGTACCACTTCCTTGAACATTTTACTTTATACTAAGAACGAATAAAAAGATTTTTGATTTGATTTACAAAAAAGCGATTCAATCGCATGATTACAAAGATTTCAAGATTTCAAAGATTATAAAGATTACTAAGATTTCAAGATTACAAGGACTTCAAAATTACAAAGATTTGCGAGATTTCAAAATTACAGAAAACTGAGAAAATTTAATTTATATGTTTCTCTAGAATATTTCTTTTACAGAGAATAAAAAGATTTTTGATTTGATTTAAATGCGAAACAATCGCAGAATTACAAAGATTTCACAATTACAAAGATTTCAGAATTATAATGTATTAGAACTTCTCTTGAATATTTACCTTGCTTCAAATGATATGATATTATGAGAATGAAAGAATAAATGAAAGAATAAAAGAACAAAGAAACGCGAAAATTTCGCAAGAGACAATCTAAGATCCATAAAAATCTAAGATTAGAATGGGGCGAACCTTTATGGCGTACACCCTAGTTCGCGAATAAAATTTCACAAGAGGCAAATGTAAGACCTAAAGTACGTCATAGAAGGGGATACCTGTAGCATGACTCAGGGAAAAGGTTACACCGCCCCTGGAACCTGAGTCATGGAGATTTGGGGTCAATAAAGCCCATCCGGGAGAGGCACCTTGGATTCTCAGCCTAAGCATATGACTTAGGTTGGGCGACTAAGGTAATAAGGACTCTTCCAAGGAGTGCAGAATCTGATCAAGGCGCCGAGGTACACGGTTGAGTCAAGAGTGCCAGGGGCGTTTAAAGCGTCCTTTCCATTCTTGACAAGTCTTGACTTATACTGCACTCGGCCCGAAGAAAACCCCACTTAGGGTGCAGTCTCGTAACCATAAGCCCTATAGGTAAAAGGGATAAGAGGCTGCGAAAACAACTGGTTGTTGTTAAGACCGGATGGGATGAGCTAACCTTGTATGGTAGAAGTACGCCTCCTTGAAGGGGCAACCAGGGGGGAGATAAGGGCGGCACCCTCCATTAGGGAGCTGATAAGTGTCTTAAGACGCAAATGTCATGAGGCTTTTTACTCGCAAGGGTATTAAGGCTTGTCATATTTGTGCAACAATCCTGAAGAGGCAATAATACTATAGAAAAAGATAAGACGAGATCAATGGGTCATTACATGAAAGTGTGAAGACGTCCTGCGATTTCGTCGCAAGACGGCAATGTCATGGGGCTTTATTTTCGCAAGAATATTTAGGCCTGTCATATTGTCGCAACAATCCTGAAGAGGCAATAATACAAAAGAAAAAGTTAAGGCAAGATCAATGGGTTTTTGCATGAAAGTGCAAAGACGTCCTGCGATTTTGTCGCAATGACAAGAGGTGGCAAAATAAGACCTTTAACTAGGAAGGCAAAATAAGACCATATAAGAAAATGAGTAAGCAAGTAATCTTGCGAGAATGATTATATGTAAGCAAACAAGCTTGCGAATATGTACATGGAAATGAAACTGAGGCAGTGAAAATGCCGCAGACTTGATATTATGATCATACTGTTATGAGATACTAATAGTGCAGGAAAGAGGGAAGATGAAAAACAAGTAAGAACTTGTGAAGAACAATAACTACACGAAGAAGAATGCATACACTGAAGAAAAAGGCAGAGAAATGAAGAATGGAAGCAATTTAAAGCTACATCAATTTTAGATGGCAAAATGAGCTAAGTAACACAAACCTTAACTATACATTGCAATAGATAAGCATTCTCATCATACAAGCATCATAAAAGCATTGCATAAGCATTTCATGGCATAAATATCGCATACACATTTCATAACATAATCATCACATAAGCATTATGTTCGCATAAGTACTTTACAAAACTGTACGGAATAATATTGCAGAACTTCGCAATAATATCGCAGAATTTCGCAGAACTATTCAGAATTTCGCAGAACTATTCAGAATTTCGCAGGAGTATTCAGAATTTCGCAAGATTATTCAGAACTTCACAGAATGATTCAGAATTTCGCAGAATGATTCAAAATTTCGTAGAATGTGTCAGAATTTCGCAGAATATGATTCTTTCGAATGATGTGATTATCTCGCTCAATTATTTCGCACAATTATAAGCAACTTGAAGAGATTATACTATCGCATGAGCACAAAACATGAGACAGAGGCAAGATAAGAATGAAGTAACAATTCGCACATTCAACATTTTCTCAAGGATTCTATCCTCATAGATAAAGAACAGAGGCAACTATGGATTACCAAGAAAACATTTTATGTTCTTTATCTTCTCGGCAAGAATCACCAAAAATTGAGTAATACTTTCGCATGAATAGAGGAAATGGAGTAATAATTTCGCATGAACAGAGACAATACTTATTATTCTCATTCAAGGATACTTCATACTTCTTATACTTCAACAATGATACTTCATACTTCTTATACTTCTTCAAGGATACTTCATACTTCGAATACTTCAAAAGATGATACTTCTTATTTACTTCGCAACATTCCGGAACTTCAAAAAAGAATAGAGGCAAGTACGTACTTTTCAAATCCAGTATTCTTTCGCTTTTTCCTTTATCAACAAAGATCAAAGACTACTCCAACAACACGAATCTCTCTCCAACAACTACAACAATGGATTTTTTCCTGAAGATCGCTCTTCAAGCAATATTCAAGAAAAAAGAGGCAAGATGTAGGATCAGAATTTCGAGACAACGATACGCTCGCGAAATTCTTAACAACGCATTACAAAAATGTCACAGAGCACTTTGAGAAACTATACAATAGGTGATATTAGATTAAACATAAGAAAAATATAATAACTTTGCGAAGATTAGAAGATCTGCGAAATTAACATTTGTAAGCTTGCGATATCATCGCAAGCCAGATCCGAAATTAGGGGAAATCTTAGCTGTATATGAGCTGTCATCCACTAGGTAGCATCCTATATAAAGAGAAAGGTAGGAGAGAGAAAAGGGACTGGTATTATTATTATCTTCTTATTCTTACCCAAAAATTATAGAGAGGGAGAGAGCTCCAAATACTCATTAATGGAGTCTCAATGTAATTCATATGTAATTTAATGATCATAGTGAAACCTAATCCCGCGGATGTAGATCAAATTGATCGAACCACGTAAACCTTGTGTCTTATTTTCTATTTTCATTATCTTTATCTTTATTTTCATATCAAATAAGTTTAGATCGAGAAATCATAGTCATGATAATACAAGGGGTGTGTTGTAGGATTTCCTGCAACTACAACCAGAGTTGATCCGGATTTGTTCATCCAACCCCTTTTGAAGAGTAACCAGTTTATCAGACCTTTTTCTACAGTTGTTTTTACAACCTAGTGAAGCGTGAATTGAGACTTTATGGTCCATATAGTCATATCGCTACAAACACAAACTTTTGAGGTCTTAAACGTGTTTGCCTGCTCTGATACCAATTGAAAAAGCGGGGGTCTAACAACACCACCCAATATTTCGATTAGCAATCTGTATGGACTAACTCCGAAACACTTACTATAGAATCAACTAGACAGTCAGACTAAATCTAGATAAAAGTATCTCAAGGAGTTAATATCTCTCTCTTGTTTTGATTCACTCAAGCTAATAGAAATCAGCGAGTCTATAATCAAACACAAGGAATAACTTGGACGGTACCAAAGACCAATGTCCAAGGATCAATCAATATCAATCAACAACCAAAGGTCGGATTTCCAATTGATTGATTCAAACGCACAAACTGTATTATTTCAATTATATAAACAAATATAATGTGGAAATAGAAATAACACAGACACCATAATTTTGTTAACGAGGAAACCGCAAATGCGTAAAAACCCCGAGACCTAGTCCAGATTGAATACACACTGTATTAAGCCGCTACAGATACTAGCCTTCTCCAAGCTAACTTCGGACTGGACTATATTTGAACCCTAATCAGTCTCCCACTGATCCAAGGTACAGTTGTACTCCCTACGCCTCTGATCCCAGCAGGATACTGTGCACTTGATTCCCTTAGCTGATCTCACCCACAACTAAGAGTTGCTACGACCCAAAATCGCAGGCTTTAACAATAAACAAATCTGTCTCACACAGACAAGTCTATCAAAGGATCAATCTGTCTCCCACAGAAAAACCCTAAAAGTTTTTGTTCCGTCTTTTGATAATAATCAAGGTGAACAGGAACCAATTGATAATCCGGTCTTATATTCCCGAAGAACAGCCTAGATTAATCAATCACCTCACAACAATCTTAATCGTATGGTAGCGAAACAAGATGTCGTGGAATCACAAACGATGAGACGAAGGTGTTTGTGATTACTTTTTATATCTTGCCTATCGGAGATCTCTCACGATGTCAATCCAATCAATATGATTGTACTATTACGATAAAAGATGCAAGATCATATCACAACTACGATAAAAGTAGTATCGGTTTGGCTTCACTCTGCTAGTTTCCGGGCGTGGTGGAACCCACCAACCAAATATTGAGAATCGGTTTGGGTGGAGTTTAGTTTATCCGGCAAGTCTCATCCCAGCCGGCGTGCCGATCATCCGGTATTGTTCTAGTTTACGGTCCGCGAGTTATAACCCCAAATGTGTCACTATCCATATACAAAAACTCCAACAAAACAAATTGTTCACAAAAACCCCATTTAATATAAACTGTCTATATCACCCTTCTAGTTTAAATCACCCCAACAAAAACAAAAATCAACCACACTTTAATTCTTATTATATTGTCACCCCCAACAAGAAATAAACAACCACCAATAAGCACCGCCGCCATCGATAACCACCGCCACCACCGCCGCCACCGCCACCACCTCCGACCACCGCCAACGCCACCTTCCGCCAACG
>NC_039367.1:55745319-55749797 GCF_003573695.1 Papaver somniferum
GCCGCCAACGACCACCACCGCTCCGCCACCGACCACCACCGCTCCGCCGCCGCCACCGATACTGCGCAATTGCACCACCACTGCCAGCCACCCTACCATCCAGCACCACCATTGTCGACCACCACCGCCACCACCTCCGACCACCACCACCACCACCACCGATACTACGTAATTGCACCACCAATACCAGCCACCCTACCATCCAGCACCACCAATGTCGACCACCGCCGACCAAAACCAGCACCACGACCGCCCACCACCACCACCTCCCAAAAATACGATGAAACCAAATCGGTTTCATCATAAATACGATGAAACCGATTTTGGTTTCATCATAATGATTTTGGTTTCATCATAAATACGATGAAACCGATTTTGGTTTCATCTTGGTTTCGTGAGAAATCACCGGCAATAAATTTTTTAAGAGGTATTATACATCTTCATGGATAGAAATACATTGTTGAAATACGATGAAACCGATTTTAGTTTCATCATAAATAAGATGAAACCATAATTGGTTTCTGCGCTTCAACAGCAATACCATCAGTTATGTCTCAAGACCCATTACTCAGCTTCACCTGGTATATCTTTCCATCTAGGTTCACAGGCAATTCCTCATTGTATTGCAGCACTTCATTGCACCTACAACTACAAATTCACTTCAAATCCCATACCCACTGCATTACTGCCTTCCATTTCAGTTCAAGCTCATACCTGAACACCACAAATGCTCCATCTCAGGCTCAGTTTGATCTTCAACTGGACCTGCAATATCAATACTAATTCAACCAGAGCAACACCAGTTCCTCCATGGATTCTGATTATCACCAGCTGCAGTTCATAATCACCACCAACATAGGCATCTCAGTTCTTCTCTACACTCTCAACCTGCAACTGTACTTAAAAACCATTCTCAAGCATCATCTCAAACCATTCTTCATAGAGAACCAACTCAAAGCCAACACCAGTACCACCTTCTCTATAATATTAACTTCAGCTGCAACCGGAGCTTACTAGCAGCATCAAATGAAACTCGTCACAAGACCCTGTCACTGCAATAACCATATCAAACCCATCACTGCAATAACCATATCAACAATACCAGCAACTACACTTGCACACTGCCAATCTGAAAGCAGCGGCAGCAACATCTCCTAGCTGACTCTACTCAGCTCCACAATACAATTCACCACCTGCAATTGCTTCCCATTTCAACTGTAAGAAAAATTATAAGAGATATTATACATGTTCATTGATAGATGGAACCAATTTTGGTTTCATCATAAATAAGATGAAACCATAATTGGTTTCGTCATAATTCAACTTCACATGTACATGAACCTGCATGTTATTGATTCATTGACCTCCACATGTACATGAACCTGCATTTCATACTTTTATGACATAAATAAGCAATTTCTTATTACTTAGCACATGGTTAATGAACAAGCTGTAGACAAGTTCGAAGTCTCTGATATGAGATTTGTGACTATCAACACAAATCAAACATCCATTGTTGATTACATCGCATTTTACTAGCTAAGAACGTAGGTCAACATATACAGAGTTGATAACCAAACAAGAACAAAGATATCAGGACACCTAGGAGAGTATAATCGGGCGAAAGTCATGCATATTGTGACAAATGAAATTCTTAAGCATGAGATTTGTTTAATTTCAAGGTTGGATAGGCTACAAACACTAAACAATTAATATGCAAGCAACTTCCTGACACTGGCAGCATGTAGATTAAAGAAAAAATTGAAAAAGGAGAATTGAGTTACCCGTGGCATATTCAACTAGTTGAATAAGCTCAGTGTCCCTAACTTGGACGATAACATATGAAGTAGTGGACACAGCTGTGATGTTACCAAAATCATTGACTGCAGCTTCTTTACAGATGCTTTTTGTCTTGTCCAATTTAGCTTCTCCAATTCCCCTATATTCCAAAGATTGCAATGTTGATAACTTCTTCTCATGCTCAATATTTTCCCCTTCAAGAGCCTAAAAATCAAGCAACATATAACACATATAAGCAATCACTAAGACTAAGACTAATGCTCCACGTTACATTGAAACTCAACAAGACACCTAATGGCTTCACAAGCAAATTAAAATCTGAATTATCAAAGGTTAAATTTCCAATTTATAATGAATTCAATGTTCAATATCTTAGTCTAGTGGTTCTCAATTTTGTGTCACAAACAAGCAGTACAATTCTGCATACCTTAACTTCCTGGTGTAGCTTCTTCTCCCATGCCAAGAGTTGCTCCAATGTGGAAAAGTGACTCTTCGGACCTTGTTCCACAAGCGCGCCGGTATCCAATCGATACTAAATATCCAAAGGAGGTTTTGATATCTAGCTTGAACTCGAATTTGTCAAAAGACAGTTTCTGGTCAGTCAAAATGTGAAACTCCAATCAATCCTAAACCCAAATAAACTTAATTTTCATTCAAAAAGAAAACTACAAACTTTTCATTTAGATGGGCACGACTAATTTCAAGCAGATTAGAGACAGGCTCACCAGCAACAACAGCTTTCTCAAGATAGTATTTGATACAAGCAACAATTTGAGCAAGATCTTTATGTCTTACCACCAATTTCATATTTGCTATCTCACCACCACCTCCGCCGCCACTGCCGCCATGATTATGAACAGACTTATTACCCAGTTCCATATGCATCCTAATCCATCACCTGCAGTTCAGTTTAGCTTACAGTCACCACTGCCATCAACAAATCCATCTCAGTCATAACCTAGGAACAAAACAAACAATCAAATCTATTAAAACCCAACAACACAAAACCCATTTCAGTTCAACATCTCTTCTTGTCCATCGACAACTCAATCCACCGCAGAATCATCTCAACCAATCACTACCACCATCAAACAACAACCAAAAGACTCATCCTAGTTTTGTGAAATTAGCATTTCCATTTCAATTTCACATTTGGTTCCTTGATTATAATGTTACCTACCATTTCAAATAAATGCTTCCACCTTAAAATTTTCATTCTCCTCTGTATCCACATCTAATCCTTGGCTTAAATGTAACCAACCAAATTTGATTCAGAAAAATTTCAGTACAGATCCATATACAGATCCATGTACACATTCAATAATATACATATCCTTGTCAAAATTCAAATGAAAAATTAGTTCAAAAATCATAAAGTCTTCGACCAAAAAAAGATCATCAAATTAGATCCCTCACAGACTAATTCCACCAACAAATTTGAAAAAAATTTAACAAAAAATTACAAGAAATTTGTGATTTCTTACCGCTATCGCCGATGAGACAAATTAGGTTATCAAATTTGACATCACCACTCTGTCATCTCTTCCTTGAAAATCGATCTCAATCATCAATTCGTCACCAGCCCATCCCTGTTCTTCTTGTTCTTCAATTGAAGTTACAATCGCAACCCTAATTTCAACAATTTATTCATCTAATCTTACATAAATATCAAAACATCACCAGATCCACCTGTGTTTTCTTCTGAATTTGAAAATGAAACTATGGTTAGGGTTTTAATTAAGGTTGGGGTGGTGGTGGTAATGGTGTCGATGGTTAAGGAGTTGAAGGATGCGGAGGAGGGTGGTGGTAACGTCTCTCGAATTCTTCACCTCTTGAATCAGCGCTGTTCTTCTCGTGCAGTTCCATTGTTGCTGCTGGTGATGATGATGGTGGGAGAAGGAGACGGAAGAAAGAAGAAATCAGAGAAGAAGAAAATGTCGAAGGGTATGTTTGGCTTTTTTAAAAGTAACAAAAACTAAATTTACACATTATTATTTGGCTTGGGGTTTTTGTTCCAATTTTATTTGAAACGGTTTTTATTTGGTAGAAATAATATGACCGATTTTTTCTTATCACTAATTTGTTCACCTAGGAGTTTTGTCACTAGTTTTGTCTAGTTTATCCACAAGACCCTGAAATATCGGGACCCGTGATTTTTGTTTTACTATTAACCTTTTACTTACCTCTGTTCACCAGTCACCACCTTGTTTAATTAATAATATTTCCCGCTATTCTCGATGTAATCCCGTCACTTCGTGGCGTTAAGTATGGTTCGGCAGTTGTACACACAAAAGTCTACAAGTCCAGACTGTCTAGTCCCATCTCACACTAAATGATGATCATGATAACTTATAAACTCAGAGAGAGAAGAAGGTTTATCAAACAAAACTCAGAAACTCTTTAACAAAATTCAATCCTCGTCACAAAAGAACTTCACAGTAGAGTTGAGTTCAACAACGTCATGGTGATCATTAGCAGGTCTTTCACTCTCTTCTTCTTCTTCTTGTAAGGTTTTAGTTATATAATGAGGTCGTTCTTTAAGAAAAATTAGAATCAGGGTTTTTTATAAAGGATGATTTGCTGTGTAGTTACTTAGTAAAACCCATTTTTTTTTTAATTTTTTTTTTTTTTCATTTTCACCCCACAAACCTCAAGAATCATTTCAAGATATCTAAGAA
>NC_039367.1:55750085-55884154 GCF_003573695.1 Papaver somniferum
TTTTTTCATTTTATTAAAACCCTTTAAAAAGTTGTAATTTCGTTTTCAACTTTATAGTTATTTACCAGCACTAGTAAAAAACATCGATCAGACTTTAAAAGTGATTAATATTCAATTTTGCCATTTAGGACTAAAGATAAAGATTTGTAAAACTAATTGTTTTTAATCTTCACAACATGTTACTATCTTTGGAATTAATAAAGTTTAAAACAGGATTTGAAAGTGGGAATTAATAAAATTCGTTTTGACTGATACTAAAATCTTATTTTTTAATTATTCTTTTTGGATTTTTGTTGTTGTTATTGGAATTATTTAGTGGGAAGAAATTACTTATTTGTTTTACTCTCTTGTGTGTTCGAGAGTGTTTACTGATTGTTACACCTAATTTCTTAATACTTTGATCTGTTCTTGGAACACTCACTTCAACCATCTAGAGGGTTTTGCTTTGATTTTTAGTGTGTTTTGTATTGTGCAATACATATTGGCTAATGTATATTGTCGAAATGTCACTAAATTAGTCATGTGTTTGTCATAGTATCCACAAATGTGATTTCGGTAATTCCATGCCAATAAATTGTTTGCTAAATGTTCAAACACAATAGAGCATGTCGGTGTGAAAGATGTGTACTCAAGTGACATGCTTCACATATGTATGAGCAACAGTAGTTGAGAACTGGGAAATTTGATCATTTATTATATGCATTTGTTCGTTCTATCGAAGTTAGGATATTGTATCTTTATTTCACATTTTTAGTTATTTTGTTTTGACATACTGATGCAGAAATGAGGTTGGAGGTGAAGTAGAAGATGGCGGTGAAGTGATTGAAATGGCACATTCTGGTGATTACAAATATAAACCTCCTGATAAAGATTTGATTGATCTGGTGTTCTCTTGGACTCTCGAGGATATATCCAACGAAGGGTTATATAAAGACAAGGTCTGTCTTTATCTCGCTCTCCCTGTTAGTCTATATGAAAACGTTTATCCATGGACCATGTCTATATTATGGCTTTGAATCCTAATCCTATTCCACACGATCACGTTATGATCCTATGATCTTGGGCCAACATAGAGAGCATCCAGTGGGTGATCTCCAGAGGTGGTGATTAGCATGTGGCTCATCGTACCCATTTTTGAGTTTTAGAAACGTCTAAAATTTATCTGGGATCGACTGCCAGAAAAGACATCTAAGACTAGTCGTTTGAACTTGATTTGAGTGTGTCTGATCTTGAGGTTTGGCTTAAGGAAGCTATCACTCCAGTCCTCTCCATGTGGGTACAATGATCCTGCTCCAAAATTAATGTAAATACATTTTAGAATACTTAGAGTAAGCTATTTAAGTAAAATGGTAGGCAATGTCTGCTAAATTAGTTTCACATCCTGTATCAACTGGTGTTCTTGTATTTCTTTGTAACTTCCCTAGTTGTGGATGTCAAAGCTTCATTTCCTTGTCAAGTACCATCAATTAACTTGCAACCGAAGCCAGTTACCACAATTTTGTACTAGTGACTACAGTTTGTAAGATCCAATTATTGCCTAGTTAAAGGTTGTCGTTAATTAAATGAATCAAACCTCTACTGCTTTGGTGTTAAGCTGAACTTTTTCGATCTCTTCGTTCTGGAATCTGATTTAGCTACTTTGTATGCTGTTTAGGTGGAAAAGATTCCTGAATGTTTCCAGTCAGTGGAGGATTACCTGGGTTCTTACACTTTACCGTTATTAGAGGAAACTCGTGCTGAGCTGTTTTCGAGTATGGAGGTGTTACTTGATGCACCATATGCTGAAGTGATCTCAGTGAAGGAGTGTTCGCCACATGGTTCATTTCTGTATGAGCTTAGATTTGATTCTTGGAGGAACCTAAATTGTGATAGTGGCAAAGAGCCATACTCTCCCAAATGTGGTGACCTTTTTGTTTTGTCTGATGTGGCACCTGAAATTGCCTCGGATTTGGAGCACTGTGTAAAGACATGTACTTTTGCTTTAGTTATGAAAGATATGAAGGAGTCCAATGCTACAGAAGATGATAAAGTATCTAGTTATTTGGAGTTCCGGACTTCAAAGTTGGAGGCTAAAGATGGTATGCGAAACTCTGTTTTTGCTGTGTTTCTGGTTAATATGACAACAAAAATTTGAATATGGAGAGCATTACGCATGTCTGGGAACTTACAGATCATTAAGGAGGTTTTGTGCTCCAATTCCATGGTAAGAAATATTAATTTCTTATTAGATATCACTTGTTTTTAAAAAATGACTTGAGCGAGATTTCGCGAGGACTGTTATTGTGCTGAGTTGAAAGTATTAAATTGATGGGTATTTTAGGGGTTATGTTGTTTCTTTGCTTAAAGCTTTGCTTTCCTGTCTATTTTACGGTCATAACTTTAGCTTCCATTGAAAGAAAGAGAGTGCAATTTGGACGAGTGCGATGTTTGTGATAACTTGGTGCGGAACATAATTATAAGTTTTTGTATTATATTGCAGGTCGAAGAAGTCTGTAATTTTTGTTCTTTATAAGATTATAGCACTTGGGATGAACAACTTGGCCGCAGATTGTCATTAGTTCTTGATTAGTCTCAAGCAACTGCAGTACTTAATTCTATTTCGGTAGCGCTGTGCAATCACAAGTCTTCTATTAAACTTACTTGGGGTCCACCCGGGACTGGGAAAACTAAAACTCTCAGTATCTTGTTGTATACCCTCTTAAGTAAGAGCTGTAGAACACTTGCATGTGCTCCAACAAATGTTGCAGTTAAGGAAGTGGCCTTGCGTGTCCTAAAGCTTGTTAAAGATCCTTACCACATGGATCCAGGAAAGGATGAATTGTTATGTTCAATGGGAGATTTGCTCTTATTCGGTAGTAGGAATCGTTTGGAAGTTTTTGATGATCTCGAGGAGATTTATTTGGATCATCGTGTGGACAGGCTGGTAGAATGTTTTGCGCCACAAAACAGTTGGAAGAAATGCTTTTTAACCATGATAAACCTCCTTGAAGATTGTGTTGCTCAATATCATTTATTGGAGAATGAATCACTCGGCAAGGCTAAAACTAGTGTCCGCAATGATTCCACCTCTATGGTTCCTAATTCATTTCTCGGGTTCATAAGAGATAGATACAGAGCGGTAGTATCTCCTCTGAAAAGATGTGTAAGTGATTTATGCACCCATCTTCCAAAAAGATTTCTGTTGCAGCATAATTTTGAAAGCATGGTATGCCTTCTTAATTTGCTCGATTCTTTTGGAAGTCTTCTGTCTCAAAATGATGCTAATGACAAAGAAATAGAGACGCTCTTTACTCATGGGGAAGTTGTTGATTCTTGCCATAAGCTTGAGAACGAAGCATGTACATCTCGTAATTCTGCTCAGCTGTACAATATCAGAAATGAATGCATAGATACTCTTAAGGTTTCTTTGTCATTCGCTTTCTCATGTCCTTCCAGAAAGTATGAACAGAAGTTTGGTATGGCAGTTTTGCTTTCAATCTGCCTCCCTCATCTTCTGCACAGCGTCTAGCTCATACACTTTGCATAGAGTAGAAATGGATCCGCTGAACTTGTTGGTTATTTATGAAGCTGCTCAGTTAAGAGAGTGTGAATCAGTGATACCCATGCAGCTTAAAGGTATACGGCATGCTATTTTAATTGGTGACGAGCGTCAGCTACCAGCAATGGTTGCTAGCAAGGTAAATATTTGTACCTTGCCTGGCTTTAGTCATTATTTGAAGAAACGTAAGATACATCAATGTTTGTGTAATTTACCTTAAATATTGCTCCTTGCAGGAGTTGCTTATTTATGATTTATGAACTCTTTTAAAGCCTTTTTGTTTAGGTTTCTGATGGTGCTGGATTTGGAAGAAGTGTATTTGAAAGGTTGAGTTCATTGGGACATTCAAAGCACCTTCTCAACATTCAGTACATAATGCATCCTAAAATAAGTGCTTTCCCAAATGCCAACTTTTATTGGAACCAGATTTTAGATGCTCCCAATGTTCTCTGTAAAAATTATGAAAGACACTATCTTCAAGGACCTATGTTTGGTCCATACTCGTTCATAAGCACTTCTGATGGAAGAGATGAACAAGACAATGTTGCTCATAGCAGAAAAAATATGGTGGAAGTAGCAATTATTTTGAAGATTGTACAGAAGCTTTTTAGAGCTGTGGTTAAGTGTGAGTTTTTAATTGCATTACATTTCCGTGTAATTTATATGTGGCAGCATGGGATGTCAATTTTGTTTGTCCTGCCTGAATATCTGTTTATCATGCTTGCTTTTCTTTCAAGAAGTCATATAAAGTTTTTACTTTTACAACATGGAATGCCGCAAGAGAGAAGCCAACGATTGGAATAATATCCCCATATGCTGCTCAAGTAGCTGCAATTCAAGAGAAACTTGGACACAAATATGAGAAGCTCGAATACTTTGCTGTGAGGGTGAAGTCTATTGACGGCTTCCAGGGTGGCGAAGAGGATATCATAATAATCTCTACTGTCAGATCTAACAGTGAAGGATCTGTTGGATTCCTATCTAATCTTCAGCGAACTAACGTTGCTTTGACTAGGGCACGGTAAACTAGTGAACTTCACCTTAAGAATATATTTTAGTAATTAGTAATTGCAAGGGTATGTGAAGTTGTGACTTCGTTCACTTGCTGTATGTATCATTATGACTTTCTGCACTTGCTGTATGTTTTCACTGCAGGCGGTGTCTTTGGATTTTGGGTGATGGAAAAACTCTGCTTAGAAGTGGATCTTGCTGGAGCGCATTAGTTGCTGATGCCAAACATCGGCATTGTTTATTTAATGCTGGTGAAGACAAAGATCTATCTAAAGCAGCATTGAAAGCCAAGAAAGAACTTGATCAGTTGGATGACTTACTGAATGGAGATAGCATACTCTTCAAAACTGCCAAGTGGAAGGTAGAATCCTGAATATGGTCAGATCAAATGTTCTGCGATTCTTTATTTGAAGAGTAAAATTCTTTGCTTTGTTTGTATACTTTTTTTTTTGGAATACTGAACTCAATTGGCTTTGACATATTCATTGTCTCGATTTCTGCAGGTTTTGTTTAGTGATAACTTTAGAAAGTCATTCCTGAGATTGAAATCATTTCAAACCCAAAAATCTGTTATCAATTTGTTGCTTAAGCTTTCCAACGGTTGGATCCCGAAGAAGATAGACTCTGTTTGTGGAAACTCCTTGCAGCTTGTGAAACAGTTTAAGGTTGGACGACTTTATGTTATTTCTGCTGTTGATATTGTGAAGTACTCAAGCTATGTCCAAATCTTGAAGATATGGGATATCTTACCTCTGGAGGAGATACCAAAACTTGTTAAGCCACTTGATGGCATCTTTAGTATGTACACTGACGATTTCATCAACCGCTGTAAAGAAAAAAATGCTGATGGGTATGTTTGGTAACACTGCTCTAGTATTACCAGTCTGGTGATAGTCAAATTATAGCTGGTTCTGTTTACCTGTCAGTTCGATTGATGAATAGGATTGAGTTTCATTATTTTTACTCTAATAACATCAGGCTTCCAGTTTCATGGGGTGATGGTTTTTCTCTCTCTTTGTAGGGATTCGGAAGTGCCGGCGATATGGGAACCATGTAATGAAGTTGTTCGATATAATACAAAAACTGAGTCGTCTAGTGGGTCGACTGCTGCAGAATGTGACGGGACAAGCTATCTAGAAAACTCAAAAGTGAATGAGAGTCTACTACTGATGAAATTCTACTCTTTATCATCTGGTGTTGTGAGCCATTTGTTATCTGGAAGTGACGGCATAGAACTCGATCTTCCTTTTGAAATGACAGATCAAGAATTGGAAATAAGTCTTTTTCCAAGAAGAAGTTTTATTCTTGGAAGGTCTGGAACAGGGAAAACAACTATTTTAACCATGAAATTGTTTCAAAAGGAGCAGCAACACTATTTCGCTTCCGAAGGACTGTCTGTGGGTACAAGTTCTACGTCTGCTTCTCCAAAGAATTGGATGAGAGAGGTTCTTGGAGAGACAAATGGAACTGTCCTGCGGCAATGTTTGTAACAGTCAGCCCTCAACTATGTTCGGCTATCAAGAATCAAATTTCTAATCTGAGAAGGTAATATTCCCTGGTGTTGTCTGATGGGTTGCATGTTATTCGCTTTTTGATGAGCCATTTATTTCAACTCTTATACTCCCCTATGATTTGTCTACAAAATTCTGTGGAGGTAGTGACGCAGGTTACACTTCTAAAACTACACATGGATCTGGGGCTCACTTTGCAATTGTATTCATAGAAGGACACGTGATTCTAAAACCTTTTACCTACTAAGAGTTGTTCTCAAATTATAGTTGAGAAGATGGGTTGCATTTTAAATTATTTCTGACCAAATTTTAAGTGCTTTGTAGGTCTTAGGATCATGTAAATTTTTAGGGAGATCTTATATCTAGTTTGGCCCATCAGCACAGCCTTTAGCTCTCTCCATCTGGTTCCCACATTCAATATTTAAAAAAAAAAATAAAAAATCAACTGTTCCTCTTTCACTTCAAATTGTCGACAATATAGTTAATGGTCTTCATATCTTTCTCAATAGATACAGAGAAAAAAATTGGTGCTGAATTAGAAAGTAAAAAAATACCAAGTCACTCGGGACATGGTGTGTGGTAAGACTCACGAGTCACAGCCCAGTAAGATAATATTCTTATCCTGCCAACTTGTGCCATCAATTCTAGCTTCGTATGGCTTTGGCAAAACCATTCTCGCTCATGATATTTTGTTAAACCTTAGTAGATGATGCATAATATAAATAAATTATATTTGTTTTCTGTATATTTGAGAAGATTGGTCTTTCTATTAATAATTAAGGAAACCAAGTTAACTTTTAATATGATCAACATGTAGACTAATCTGCGTGTGCTTATTTTCTTGCATCATTTCCGAACTCATGCTGGTATTCTCAAGCTGTCTCAGAGCGTAATTGAGCTTCTTTACCACTTCTTTCCCCTCTCGATTGATTCTTTAAGCCCCGAGAGTAGCCTTATTTATGGTGAAGCACCGGTTTTACTTGAATCTGTGAACGACGAAAATGCAATTGTAACAATTTTTGGAAATAGTGGGAGTACTTGTGGGAGTTTGATTGGGTTTGGAGCAGAACAAGTTATATTAGTACGTGATGATTCTGCGAAGAAAGAAGTCTCTGACCAAATCGGAAAGCAAGCCCTTGTGTTGACGTTAGTTGAGTTAGTTGAGTGGAAAGGCCTCGAGTTTCAGGTCAGTGACTCAGTGGTTAGCTATTTTTTTCTCTGTAAAATGAATAACAATTATGAGCATCTCTTAACCTTCCTCTCTTTTTTCCCCCAAATATATGGTTTCTGCATTTCTTTAGTTGAAACTGTAAAGTATAAACTGTGTTACTTCTCATGTTTTTAAATTAGAAAGTGAAAATAGTCTTTTAGGCCAGCTAAGAGCAACTGCAGTGGACGACTAAGAGCAAATTTCTAGTCGAATGGGCTGGCGTAGTGAGACGGACCATCGATCAAAATTTGATCAAAGAGTAAAACCTAGACCAAATTTGATCGGCGATCAAGACCAAACCCAGATATAGTCGAGCGGTCATATAGTTCACTCCCCACCACCAGGCGGTTATATAATCTACGTCCCACACCAGGCGTACGTAAAGTCCCCGCACCACACCAGGCGTACGTAAAGTTTACGCTTCACATGGGGCGTACGTAAAGTCTACGCCCCATTTTTTATTTTTATTTTTAATTTTGTATGGGGCGGGCATTATACCCCCGCCCCATTCTTTGTTTTCCAAAAAATTTTTGTGGGGCGGGCTTTATACCTCCGCCCCACTTCTTTCTTTTTTTTTTTTTTTTTAAAAATCTCCCCAATCAAGCGGACGTATATCCCACGCCCCACACCAGGCGAATATATAGTGTACGCTCGATCAAATTTGGTCTTTCACCCGTAACGTCAAACACCAGACTAAACTCAAATTTGATCGTTTGTTTTGGTCTTTGATCTTTGGTTATGATCGTACCACTGTGTAAGCACTTAACCAATAGATAGCCTGTTAGTCTTTTCCATACGGCATACATCAGAAGGGCAGCCTGGTCATGTTTAAAAAGTTGTGCAGGCTTTCTGGTTTCATTTTGAATGGTGATTTATATGAACTATTTGCAGTTTCGTTGGCAGCATGTGAAATTCCAAGTTCTACCATTAATATTTGCAAATATACATGACCAAATGTTAAGTGTGCTTAGTGTGAATGTGAAAGAGCAATAGTATACCCGACCATTATACATAGTTACTATCAGCTGCAAATATTTGAGGGCGTTATGCAAAGTAGTTGGCATGATTGCGCCTAAGGAGCTACAGCCTAACTGCTTTCTGTTTGAACTCTGCATATTAATCAAGCTTTTTACTGTTTATCCTCTTAGAAGGCATGCATTTTGATATTCTATCATATTTGTAGGATGTTCTGTTGTACAACTTTTTTGAACATCTCCTTTAAAGAATCAGTGGCGAGTTATTTACGGATACATGGAGGAACTAGATCTGTTTCATTGTACCGAACACAAATCATTTCCGAGTTTCTGCTCGACTAAGCACAAGATTCTTTGCTCTGAATTGAAGCAACTGTATGTGTCTCTTACTCGTGCTAAGCAGAGATTATGGATCTATGAAAATATAGACAAATCCTCGCTGCCTATATTTGATTACTGGAAGAAGTTGGGAGTTGTACAGGTTCGACATCTGGATGAATCTCTTGCACAGACAATGCAAGTTGAAAGCAGCAAGGAAGAGTGGTGCTCTCGCGGTATCAAGGTCTAAACTGGACCCCAAGCAATTTATTCCATACATATATGTACTCATGTGTGCCTTAGTTCTTTCTTTTCAGATTGCCTACTCTGTAGCATTATTCCGTGCATGATTCTTATAGTTGTATTTTTGTTCTTTTATATAACTACAATGCAGCTATTTAATGAGGGTAATTTTGGTATGGCAACATTGTGTTTCGAAAGAGCTGGAGACTCATACAAAGAGAAATGGGATAAAGCTGCTGGACTTAGAGCTGCTGCTAACCGAATGGGTGGTTCAAATTCTGAATTGGCTCGCGTTCCTCTGACAGAGGCTGCTGAAATTTTCGAAACAATTGGAAAGTTCGAGATTGCTGCAAAATGCTTTATACAGTTGAAGGAATTCGAAAGGGCAGGTTTGGACTATCTATATTCTTTTTTAAGGAAATCTCCCACTGAAATGAAATTTTATAAAAAATTGCAAAATAAAAGTACAAAGAGAGGAACGTAGACCTAAGCTCCAGAAATAGGAAAAAAAGTGAAACGAATTCCTAAAATAGCTTTCCGTTAAACCCACCTAAAATCCTGGATAGGAAGAAACCACTTTTTTTTTGTATTGATATGAATTCCGGAAGTAACTGAGCTCATTCCTGGAATTGAATTTGATTCTGAAAATGCCTAAACATTCCCGCGAACTCGTTTGAAAAAGAATCAGTGTCTTGCGCATTACAGTTGACCACAGGGAGTAGGTGCTAGAGTTGGATGTATGGCTCATTACGAAGTGTTATGACTTGTAATAAAGAAAAAACTTGGGTATCTCAGTTTACGTATTATTTTTGCAGCTAAAAGGCCTCTGTTGCCTGTTGGATATGACCTGGTTTGATGTATTCAAGTTGCAGTGTCATTAGTCTGTGTCTGTTTACAGAGTAGGCAGTGATTGTTCGAGGGAGAATGCGCTCTTATGTGTCGTCTTTAGTTTTGGTCCTGCAGGACGAATTTGGATAGATATTAACCTAATTCGTGTAATATACTACTATTTAGACACTTGTTAAAAAAAGATGCTAATGAAGGATCATCTTAAACAAATTCGACCAGAGCTTAGTTATACAACTTATCAAATTCAAATTAGGATTGAAAAATTCATACTGCTCCAACCAATTTAATGATTTTAACTTTTTGTCTTTTTAGGTATGCTTTATCTAAAGAATTGTGAGGAATAATGGCTTGAGGATGCAGCTGATTGTTTTTCCCTTGCTGGATGCTGGTCTATTGCGGCCGAAGTGTATTCTAGGGCCAATTGCTTGTTGAAGTGCCTGACTGTTTGCACCAAGGGAAATCTTTTGGAAGTGGGGCTTCAGTTCTTAGAGAAGTGGAAAGCAGATGGAATCTTTGATGCTGATGCAACGGAAAACCAAGGGCTGAAAGAATTGAAACAAGAGTTTCTAGAGAGATGTGCATTTCACTATCATCAAGTGAAAGATACAAATAGTATGATGAAGTTTGTTCGAGCCTTTAACTCATTGAACTTGATGCGGACTTTCTTGGTAACTCATAGTTATCTTGATGAGCTAGTAGTTTTAGAGGTCGAGTTTGGAAACTGTATGGAGGCTGCCAATTCGGCCAAACTGAGAGGAGATCTTCTTCTTGGGGCTGACATACTGGAAAAGGGTGGGCACTATGAAGAAGCATCAAGGTTCATTTTGCTGTATGTTCTTGTCAAATCTCTTTGGATAACAGGAAGCAAAGGTTGGCCCTTAAAGAATTTCTCAAACAAAGAGGAGCTTCTGACAAAATCAAAATTGATTGCAAAATCTAGAAATGATCAATTTCATGAGTTAATCTGTGTGGAGGCTAGCTCAGTATCAGAGAAAGACAGCAGCTTAGCAGAGATGGGAGATTGTTTGGCTACTTCCCAGAGGCTTGGTCATCTTGGAGCAGAAATTTTGTACCTTCGGAAGATTCTTGATTTCCATCTTAAGGTAAGGCTTGCCAAATATGAACATGATGAAATGGTGATCTTGGACTCTATGAAACATGCAGCACTTATGATTTCCTGTAAGAGGGTCTCAACTCAGACTTTAAATTACTTCTGGAACACATGGAGGGAGAAGATTCTAAGCATATTGGTATACCTTGGTTCTATTGGAACAGTACATGGAAAAGACTACAAAGGCTATGGGGAGTTTTGTTTGGGTTACTTGGGTGTCTGCAAAACGATACAAAATGGCAGTTCCATCTATATATTACTAAATGCAGATGCCTATTGGATGAAAGACATCTGTCATAGATCTGTTAGACGGAATGGGGAATTGGTTACAATGGATGTTCACCAGTTTGTATCTGCTGCTCAGAGTTACTGGGTTTCAGAAGTCACCTGTCTTGGTATGAATGTAGTAGAGAAGCTCAACAGCCTTTATGGGTTTTACGATGGAAAGTCTTTCTCGTTGTTTAATCAGGGAACGACTTCTCTTCACATATTTGAAGTCACAAAGGGGCTCATCGAACCCAAGGTATTGGATTGGGAGGCTCCTAAGGCACTACTTGAGTACTCGGCGTCTTCTAGGCAGCGGTTTTTCGAAATTATATGTCCTGCAGACTCAAAATTGATTTTTTCAGAAGATATGATTAGGCTAAGAAAAACAGAGCTTTGTAGGGAAATTACCAAACAAGTAATTATGGAAATAATCAACTCTGAAAGAAAGGTACCTCTTGGGCGAATTTGGAAAGTGGTGATGCTGATATTTGTGTACGGGAGTCTACCGGTTGAACTGTATCAGGCGATTGTAAATCGTTTTGATCCGAGCCCACACTGGAAATCCTTCTTTGAGCAGTTTAAAGATTGTATTGATTCCGGGATTGTGAGGCTATCATTTCTCTTGCAGGTTAGAAAATCTTTGGGTAAAACTTGTCATCCCAATTGGAGCAAAATGTCAAGTTATATTTCACCATTCCACTTTACGTATCTTATGGAACGCTTCCTGTATTTGGTAAGTTCTTGGAAACATATGTTTTTCACGACAAAGTCTACTCTCTTGGAAACACTAACATGTGAGAACTGGAAACCGAAATCAAAATCTGAGTCAGATACAGATGCTAGCTTAAAGTCTGAGCTATATTCTTTGGAAGGTTTTCTGGTGGGCTTTGGTCATCAGATGCTTACGAGGGAGAAAAGCACACTTGAATGGTTTGAGAAAACTGATATTGCAGCCAAGAAAGACCATCCTTCTCTTGTTTTAAGGTTATTTATCCTTGTTTGTCTGGTATCCATCAATGTTGAGATCATTTTGATCTTATCTGTGATCTACTCATTAAAGATGACACAGCTTCTTTGCTCCCACTGGAATTTCGTAAGAATCCTTGATCTTGCAAAACCTTCGGATAATCCCTATATGAGTGTATCCCCGGAGGTTGATTACAATAAATTATCTAAAGTACTTGCGGAGGTGCTCAAGATCATTGAGAATCCTCTGGTGATTCTGTATTTAGGTAATAATCGTCCAACCTTTCCCTGTTCTGATGCCATATTCATAGACATGGAGTTAATTCTATGTAGAGAAGATTTATTGGATATACTCTACCGCAAGAGAACAGAATGTGTGCCACAAGATGCTGTTGTAGAATTGGAGACGGAACACCTAAGTGATGAAAATGTTCCTTCATGCAATATTGAGAGCATTATTCCTTGTTCTCAGCATTCTAGTTCATATAGTGAAGAGGAGCAGTTCATGGAGAATGAGGGTGAACATGTCGGTGATCTGCAAAGGGGTTACCAGGTGGTTTGGCGTGCAGATGACGGTTTTGCTATGAATCTTCTTGCATTGAAGGTTTCTTAAATGTTCAATTTGTTTCTAATTTAATTTAAATTTTATTATTAAAAGCGTCTCTAATTGCTAGTTTCTTCTGTGTAGTTTAATGCGGAGTTGCTTATTCGCGTTCTTGATGCCGCAATTGCCAAATTGAATCTCAATGCATCTTCTGGCGCTGAAGATTGTAGGTTCGTTACTGAAGCGGAAATCATGCTTGATGAATTAAGGCAACTCGTAATTGCTTTAAGGGTTTCTTGTCCGAGGTCAGTTTTGATGCACATTAAGTGTGTTTCTCGACATTTAAGATGATTTTTTTTGCCCAAGAAGTTAATCATATACAATTGCAGTATAATACCAAGCAGCCTAACCTTTTTATGTTGTGTTATGTTTCAGAAAAGAGAACATTCAGCCGTCGCAAGCAATGGAGACAAGATTAAGACAACTGTCAGATCCATTTTTCTCAATGCTTATGGTTCCACTTCCAAATAATCTTACAGGATTTCCTCTGGCGAGTGTTTCATCAAAGAGTAAACGTAGCAAGAAGAAGGAAAAATCAAAATCAGAAAACAATAAAAAGGGGAAAGGCCAAAGGAGGAAGTAACATTAGTATGTATATTTTGTTCATCCACACTTCCTTGTGTATATCTGTTGTTAAGTAGGTAAACAGAAAAGAAGGTTGGCTGACTACAGGACAGGTTGTAGGTGCATTTTGTTTCAAAGCCAATGCAGCTGCTGCCTGATTTGTACTTTTTGTATGTAATATAAATAAACTCTACTCTCTATGTTGTAGGAGTTAATTCACTGAAAATATAGAAATCTGTTTCGAAATCCTCGGTGTTAAACAAACGAGGAAGAGTCCCTTTACACTTTTATTATCACCCTATCTCACACGTTTGGACGTCATTTTTGTGAATAAAAATCAAATCGTAACGGATTTGAAGTTAATATTTTGAGGATATGTTCCTCTTACCAAGTTCTACATGAACCAAAAATGAGCACATTCCTAAATATCATAAAACACAATCTATCGGTCTTAATTTCGACGGCTAGAAACACAATCTATCGGTCTTAATTTCGACGGCCAGAAATCACTCGATGGCTCATTTTCAAAGTAGTGAATGGTGGTGTTATACGTCTTGGAATATGCTCATTTTCGGTAGGAACGTAGAGATACGTAATAGTAACATACCTCATTTTCAATTATTTTTTCATTCAAATTTGATAGTCAATCCTCAATTGGATGTAATGGTCATGATATAAAACTAGAATACGTTCATAAACTAGGATACATTCATTCATTGTAGAAATTAAACTAGAATTATTAGAAGTGCATTCTAATGTTTTTCCAGAAAATGGGCTATATAGCCAAAATTGTGTGTTTCCTGGGCCATATGGACTTGTAAGCTTTCAGTCTGGGTCAAATGTCGAAAAGAATCTTTTGTGTGAAATGGACACAACTACCCTGCCACGTCCACCTATACCTCGACACGTTCTTCTTCTTTCTTCAAAAAAACTAAAAAACGCCTTCATCTTCATCTTCTCAAAAATTCCGCCACCCTCTACCAGAAACATCTCGTTCTCCATCTCCGCCATCACCACCGTGGAAAAATCAAAATCTCTCTTCAAAAAGATTTCATCACCACCACCAGCACCACCATCAATTATCTCCAAAACCCTTCTTCAACTGCTCTCCACCGAATCCATTGATTTCTTCCATCAATTTCACTGGTAAGTTTCTCGATCCTGATTGTTTTTCATGATTTTATTACTAGAACTCATCAATTTCTCGATCCCATTCTCCACCATTTCCATAACCATCCACAATCAACGTCTCTCACCATCAAAAATAAGAATTTGGGGTCTTCTCAAATCGGTGTCTGTATCTTCTCATACCCACCATCAACGTCTCTCACCATCTACAGTGAAAATCAACATTATCAGAAATCGGTTTCTCCATCTTCTGCTAACCCTAATTGAACAACTCTTTGTTTTCAAACGGATTTGGGTCTTATTCTGAATTATTAAATCTTTGTAATTTAGGGTTTTGGTTTTCAATTTCCTAACTTGGGTTTTCAACAGAGAAACTGTGTATTGAGCTTACTGTAGCTGGAAAGATTGCTTACATCTCTGAGGAGCTGTGTATTGGATGTGGTATCTGTGTCAAGGTACCACCTTTTTTGCCTTTTTTTTTTTGTTCTGTTTCTTCCTTTCTTATTCAGTTGTCTAATTGAGGTGTGTTTTGTTTGTTTTGATGTTGGAATAGAAATGTCCATTTGAAGCTATTCAGATTAATTTTGTGATGAAACCAGTTACATCATGTTTTTAAATTGGGTTGTATTTGTTTTCACCCATATTTAAACTTGGATGAAACCAGTTACATCATGTTTTAATTTTTTTTTAATTGGTTTTCACCCATGTTTAAATTAGGCTTGGATGAAACCAGTTACATCCTGTTTTAAATTTGGTTTCATCGATATTAGGCAGGGATGAAACCAGTTACATCATGTTTTAAATTGGGTTGTATTTGTTTTCACCCATATTAAGGCTGGGATGAAACCAGTTACATCAAGTTTTAAAATTTTTTTAATTGGTTTTCACCCATGTTTAAATTAGGCTTGGATAAAACCAGTTACATCCTGTTTTAAATTTGGTTTCATCGATATTTAGGCTGGGATGAAACCAGTTTCATCATGTTTTAAAAATTTTTGAATTTGTTTTCACCCTTGTTTAAACTAGGATGAAACCAGTTACATCCTGTTTTAAATTTGGTTAAATTTGGTTTCACTGATATTTAGGCTAGGATGAAACCAGTTTCATTATGTTTTGCAATGTGTTGGATTTTGCAATGTATTAAATTTTGTTTCACTGATAATGCAGTAACAGTATAATCTCTTTTGACAATTACATAAGCCTTACTAATTTTCTTATTTTAAAAAGTATAGTCTCAACTTATGCGAAGAAAAAGAACAGATAGATGGGAAAGTACATGCCATCCTGTACTATTTCTTGACGTACACAGGTACATCCTGTGTTGATTACTGAAACTAAAGTTGGAATAATAGTCGCACCGCTGGATATAACCAGGTGCGTGATGTATTTATTTCTTAATGTATCTGATTACATCTTGTGCTGATATTAAGAATGTCGTGCCGAAAACAATTATGCCAGTTGATGAATGGGGAGGAATTGACAATTGTGAGATTAGTATAGATTGTATTTAAAGGAGTATTCTTTGTTTGGATTAATGAAAGAAATGCAAACTCCGCTAAAGAGTGTTTCACTTATGTTAGAAATTAATACTATACAGGCCATCTCTTATTGTGAGTTAGAACAAAAATTTCAGTTGCACTTGTAAAATTAAGCAATTGTTGTTATTGTATCTGTTTAACATTGTTTATTTGAATGATGCAGGTACTGCTATTAGTTGCAGCTGCAGTTGTTGGATCTGGTGGCAGTAATGTAGTTAATGGGTAGTGGTGGTGTTGTTTTGATGATGGAGAAACTGGTTCTAGTGAAGTGTCAGGTGGACTGGTTGGTATTGCAATGGAATGATGCAGGAGATGACATTACAGATGTGCAGGTGATGGCAATTGTGGTTGGCATGAGGCAGAGATGAAGGATCTGCAATGTTTCACGCACTCTGTTTTTTGCTCTGTTTCACGCACTCTGTTTTTTGCTCTATTTCACGCACTTTGTTTTTTGCTCTGTTTTAATTCATAAAACAGAGCAATTAAGTACTCTGTTTTTTTTACTCTGTTTTTATTTGATCTGCAATGAAATACTCTGTTTTTAGTTGATTACTTTGTTCTTCTTCAGTCCAGTAGCTATTTGAAGAAGATAGGGACATATTTGTCTCTTCAGGTTAATAAATAAAAATATTATGGGTCAAATATCCATTTTGGCTAAATGAACAGTATTTTTCTGTTTTTTGGCTATATGAACAATATCTAAACCTAGGAATATATTTCACCCAGGATTTGTTGCAATTGGTCTTTTTGACCAATTTTGTGATGTTTTTCATCATTTTGGTGGGGTTAAGATTCAGAATATTTCCACCCGCAAACAATTTTGGGAAAATTAGGCTAAGGCCCAACCCATGGATAACCCATAATATGAGGCCCTTAATTAAAAGAAGTTTAAATCTAGGCCCTGAGTTATTAAAAGACATCCATGCCCTTTTATATATTGTCAAGCCCCAAATTAAATAAAATTTAAATTTAAGCCCAAAATTATTAAATCTAGGCCCAAAATTATTAAAATATAGTGTGAATGTGTAAACAGAAGTTACACATGCATATGACATGTGTATCCAAAAGTTACACATCCTTATGACATGTGTAATGCAAAGTTACAAATCAAAAAAATAGGCATTAAAAAGAACGCATACAAAAAATACATGTATTTCATATACAATAATTTCTCAGCATGTGTAGCTAGAAGTTACACACGCATCTGTCTAGTGTAATTGAGAGTTACATATGCATTTATTTAGTGTAATTGAGAGTTCCACATGCATCTGATTGTGTATTCAGCGTCAACTACAATTCCAGCGAGACCACTACCACAAATAAGCAATTAGCTTTTATGAATTAATCGGAAACATGAAATATAACAACAAACAAACATGAACCAGTGTCAAAAGAAAAATGCAAAAGAATATTGTTCAATATTTAGGAGAACAACAAAAAATAGTCCAGAAGAGTGCTTAATGTTGATAACAGTTACAATGAACAGACATATGAACCAATGCCAAAACAATAATGCAAACAAATATCATTCAGTATTTAAGAGAACAACAAAAATAAAAGAGAAGAAAAATTGAAGATGCATCTGGCTAGTGTAATTAGCAGTTATACATGAAATGACATGTGGTAAAGATGAAATATACATGAAATGACTAGTGTAACCTGAAATATAACTAGAAGTTATACATGAAATGACTAGTGTAACCTGAAATATAACCAACACATCCTCTCTGAAATTAGCATAACTACCACCATCAGCTTCTTCAAAAACTATACAGACACAAGCACTGAATGTCATATTCAACAAGTAGTCACCAAAAGCTTTAAATGTAAAACAAATAAAATATGTTTCAACTAGTATACATCCTAAGTTAGCGTAACATCATTAATAACCAAAAAAAATGGATAGTAATAATATGTTAAATCATTCTTATATCCTATGCAATTCAAAGCTTCTAATTCAACCAAAAATCCCGAAAATTATAATACAAGGAAACAGTATTTTAAACTGCAGATTCAATGGATTGGTTTCACATGAACAACATTCTTGGTTCAGTTTAAATATGTAAATATATCTCATGATATCAATTTCCAAAGCTAGCATATTAGGTAAGTCCAATGAATTACTTATATAAGTTTCAGACGAAATAAACCAAAGGTACTGGCATTTAAAAATCGAAACACAAACCTTGATCCCTATACTTCTGATACTATTAAGCAAGCTTTGTGTAGTTTGAGGTAGTCAATCCACTACAAAAAAATAATTCAAAACCAAATAAAGTAATCAAAATTATTGCCAGCACTATTCAATATTTTTCAGCATACATTGATCATAAATGAACCAAGAATCATATAGAGATATATCATCGTGTAAGCTTACACCAGCTGACTTGTGTAACTGAGAGTTACACATGCATATAACATGTGTAATTAGGAGATACACATGCATCTGCCTTGTGTAACTTTCAGTTACACATGCATATGGCTAGTAGTGATGGATGGATAAATTCAATCAAATATGAGATGATGATCAGGTTTGTAAACTGATTAATCAAACGCACAAAGGCTGAACACAGGCATACCTAACTTCACAAGTGAAAGCACCTTCTTTCTTCACCCGGAAAGCAGCCGCAATCTCATCATACAATGACCTTTTAGCCGAGGTAAGGAACACAAATGGAGGACTGACCATAAACTCTGACAAAAAACATTCCCAAATACATTTAAATACTTCTAATCCATAGAAATATCAAATGTAACAGCATATTCACAACATTTATCAGCGCATCCACTCACCAACAACATCTATGGATGCAATTTCAGCACCGTTAGTGTGTCAACAATCTTCTTCACTTGGTCCTCCGTTCCATTCTGAAATTCCACAATTGCTCAATTATGAATTCCACTTCCTAGTCCTCATTTTATCATTTCAGCGCCAACTCCAATTCCAGGAAGACCATCCTACAAAAATACGACAAATAAGTAGTCAATTTTATTGAGTTATTGGGAACCTGAAGAAACCAAAAAGTAATAAGCTTTTATGAGATTAAAAAGAACAATACACACAACAATGTATAACCAGTTTTACATGCACTTGACTTGTCTAAATAGGAGTTACACATGTATATGACTAGTGTAACTAGGAGTTACAGAGCATCTGAATAGTGTAACTGAGAGTTACACATGCAATTCGGATGTGTAGACGCAAGTTATACATGCAATTTGGATGTGTAGACGAAAGTTACACATGTTGTGAATAATCATCACAATGAGAAACTCAATCACATTGAAATATCAATCCAATTCTGACCAAAAGAACAGTAAACTCAAATCATAAAGTATATACAATTTCAATATGATGCATTCAAACCAAAAAAAACTCAAAGAAACTTATCTTATTTCATTGATTTTCTATTGAAATAGTTGTTGAAGTTGCTTAGATTCAACTGTATGCTTCCAGTTATCTTCATCGATTAATATTCCATCTTCAAGACAAGGTACTGAATGTAACAAATATATATTGAACTTAAAACAATAAACCAAGAACAAAATCCATTAAAGATGCGCTCAAATTAGTTCGAAAATTAAAGTAAACGAAATTCATATCAAATAGATGGGTAAAACGAGAGAAATCTTACTGATTTTTAAATCTTGCTCATACCAAATCTTCATACGAATTATTATTATAAGATGATTCTTCATTACTTGTTGTCAAAGCTGAAATGAATGACGACGATTTCATTTCTGCTGATGTTGAAGATCTTCTTAATTCCATTGTTGAACCTGCACAAAAAGCAAGTAATTAAGGTTAAAACGACATTGAAGATCTTCGATAGATTCAAGAAAAATCAGGTTCTTCTTCTTCTCAGATCTGAATAGAATCAATCAAAACAAAAATCAAAAACCTAATCGAACTAAGAAAAGTAAGAATGACGAAAAGCTAACTCGATGCATCTTCGAATCAACTGAAACCTAAAAATCCAAATTAAAATTCTTCATAAAACCAATTAAACCAACGAAAACCTAATCTGATGCAGCTTAGAACCAACTGAAACCTAGATTCACATAAAATCGATTGAACGATTGATCCATATTTGTAGTTTAAATGATGATTAGCAATGAATTCTATTGATTCAAATTGATTATTCTTTTTCTTCGTCGAACTGAATTCGATAGAGCCGAGAGAGAAAGAGAGAAGAGAGAGAAAGAGAATAGAGAAATGAAAAGAATCTTCTGATATTCCTCTTGTATTTATAGAAAAGGGTAGTGTTATCACTAATAAAATTCATAATAATTAATTATGGGCCAGATCTGAATTTTTTTTTGATTTTTTGGGCCTAGCAGTATCATTTTCCTAAAGTATGGAGTTGATAGTGGAGGATCCATTTTGTGGGGCTTCTATATGTTTAACCCATATAGTAGGGGGTTATAGTATTTTTCAAATTTGAGAAACTACGCAAATCTCCTCCTCTATAAGGATGAAAAGTAGCAGGAGGTGGCTAAGTTGAAGTGGAAGGATATGGCGGCCCAGAATGGTAAGCCTTAGTTGGGTCAAGAGATGAATTCCTTGGTCCGATAGTCTTGTCTCGAGTTGAAATGCAAGGTTTTGTATCTGGACTTCAATATCTTATGTTTCATTTACACTCATGTGCCTTGAGCGACCGTGAATACCACCACTGGATGCTGCCAAACATGAGTATTCAAAGTTTTTTTTTTTTGATGCAAAAATTTTTTTTTGATTAATCTGGAGAAATACCCAAGTCTAACAATAAGTGACCCTCAATGACTCTAGGTGGATGATCAACCCAAGTTTGAGTTACACCATTTTTCCTGCAGTATTTAGCTAGTTTATCAGCAAATTTATTACACAATCTAGGAATGAAATTACACTCCCAATGGGGGATATTATTCAACTTTAAAACAACATCTAGCAAGATATCTTCATTCTCCCAAGCAATTACTGGTGATGATTTGTTGAAATAGCCTTCAATACTTTTGAGATCAGTCTCAAAGACGATGTGTGTGTTTCCTAAATCATTACTCCAGCTGACTGCATCAGAGAAAGCAAGACATTCTGCACGCTCTGAGTCTGTCACTCCTTCATAGCATTTTGACTTTCCTCCATACCATTTTCCTGTGTGGTCACGAAGAATAAGAGCAATACCAGTTAGTCATGTATTAATATCAAAAGAGGTATCACAATTAATAGTAAAGAAAGGGTATATTGGTGGTTTCCATCTAGGGGTGATATTCATGTTATGAGGTTGGCTATTAAGGTTCACTAGATATCTGGTATTGACTTTATCAATGTAGCTAGCAAAACTCAGTGCTTTTCTGGCAGTGATAATGGGATCTGCTTTCTTATTCTGGAAATTAACTTCACATCTCTCTTTCCAGATAGTCCAAGAAACTATCATAATTTGATTCAGACTAGAACCCTGAGAAGAAGGCTGAACAACTTGTCTCATCCAGTTTTCAAAGCATAGAGTAACATCAGTATGTATTATTGCTAAAACTACTGCACCACCAGGTATTCGCATCCAGACGGCCCTTGAGAAAGGACAGAAGAATAATATGTGCAATAGGTTTTCATCAAACTGCTTACAGAGGGGACATAAGCAATTTATGTAGCTGCAATTTCTTGAGAGTCTAACTTTTGTAGGAAGAATGTCAGATAGAACTTTCCACTAAAAGTGCTTGACTCTAGGCCAAGTTTCAATGCTCCATAAGTGCATCCAACTAATATTTGAGTTGCCAATTTTCTGAGATACTTGTAAATTACCCAAACTGTTTTCATATAGTTTATTGTAGGCAGACTTTAGAGTGAAGTTCCCATGTCTTGTAAGTGTCCAGACAAGCTTGTCTTCTACTGCATTAGGAATCCTCATGTTGAGTATTAAATTAGTTGTATTTGAATCAAACAAGTGATGTAATAAAGCCACATTCCATTGTCTACCATCCTGGATGAATAAGTCATGAACCCATATGTATTGCCTCACTATCTGTAGCACCTTGTCTTGGAACCAGAGGACACGCCAACCCAGAGATCCAAACATCAATCCAGATTTTTATTTTGTTTCCTCTTCCTAATCTCCACCTTCTATGAAGTTTTATGAAAGGGATTTGCTTCTGAAGACCTCTCCATGCCCAAGAGCAGTTTGTCTTGAAATTTGCATGGAGTAAATGAGTGCCTGGAATATTTAGATTGCATTTCTTTGACCCATTACTCTTCAGATTTTATGCACATTCTCCAAGATGCCTTTATAATAAGTGCTTGATTTAATATTTTCAAATCTCTGAAGCCTTGTCCTCCAAGATTTTTAAGTAATCCCAATTTTTTCCATGAAGTAATGCAGATTCCTTTGTGCTCTTGAAAACCCCACCAAAAGTTACGACGTAGAGTATCAATCTGTTTGATAGTTGCAGTTGGTATTTGTAAGCAGCTCATAGAGTAAGCTGGAATAGTGTTAGTGACCGTCTTTATCATGAGTGATTTATTGCATTGTGACATAGACTCACTATTCCAGTTGGAAAGTCAATTTTTCACTCTCTCCACCAGGCCAGTGAAGCGTCTGACTTTATTCTTTCCAATAATGAGAGGTATTCCTAAGTATCTTTCATTAGAATTCATCCTAGGAACCTTTAATCTTCGAGTAAGTAATCTGCAAAACCTTTGAGGCACATTAGCGCTGTAGTATGAAAAAGCGGGGGTCTAACAACACCACCCAATATTTCGCTTAGCAATCTGTATGGAATAACTACGAAATACTTTCTAGAGAATCAACTAGAGAGTCAGGATCAATCTAGGTAAAAGTATCTCAAGGATTTAATATCTCTCTCTTGTTTTGATTTACTCAAGCTAATAGAAGTCAGCGAGTCTTAATCAAACACAAGGAATAACTTGGACGGTACCAAAGACCAATGTCCAAGGATCAATCAATGACAATCAAACAACCAAAGGTTGGATTATACCAATTGATGATCTATACACACAATCTGTATTATTTCAATTATAAAGATAAACAATATAATGCAGAAACTAAAATAACACAGACACCAGAAATTTTGTTAACGAGGAAACCGCAAATGCAGAAAAACCCCGGGACCTAGTCCAGATTGAATACACACTGTATTAAGCCACTACAGACACTAGCCTACTCCAAGCTAACTTCGGACTGGACTATAGTTGAACCCCAATCAGTCTCCCACTGATCCAAGGTACAGTTGTACTCCCTACGCCTCTGATCCCAGCAGGATACTGCGCACTTGATTCCCTTAGCTGATCTCACCCACAACTAAGAGTTGCTACAACCCAAAATCGCAGGCTTTAGCAATAAACAAATCTGTCTCACACAGACAAGTCTATCAAAGGATCAATCTGTCTCCCACAGAAAAACCCTAAAGTTTTTGTTCCGTCTTTTGATAATAATCAAGGTGAACAGGAACCAATTGATAATCCGGTCTTATATTCCCGAAGAATAGCCTAGATTAATCAATCATCTCACAACAATCTTAATCGTATGGTAACGAAACAAGATGTCGTGGAATCACAAACAATGAGATGAAGGTGTTTGTGATTACTTTTTATATCTTGCCTATCGGAGAAATAAAACAATCTCTATCCAATCAATATGATTGTACTATTACGATAGAAGATGCAAGATCAAACCACACAACTACGATAAAAGTAGTATCGGTCTAGCTTCACAATCCTAATAAAGTCTTTAAGTCGTTAACCTGGTTTTAGAAGAAGAAACCCAAAGGTTAAAGGAGAACCGACTCTAGCACGCAAACTAGTAGTACACATAAGGTGTGGGGATTAGTTTTGCAGAGTTGCTAGATGTCCCCTTATATAGTCTTTCAATCAGGGTTTTGCCTTAGTTACAAAGGAATCAATATCCACCGTTAGATGAAAACCCGATTTAGATTCAAGCTAATATTTCTCAACCGTTAAATCGAAAACTTAGCTTTTCATACACAAATGAATGTACGCTTCTAGGTTTGTAAACCGCACCCAAACATGTACATTGTTGGTTCAACAATATTTTACCAAAAAGGTTAACCATAAGAGCATTTCATACCAACCATGTTCTTCTTCACCATAACTAGTTCAAATGACTCAAATGAACTAGTTAAGAGAGTTTTTCAATTGCAAGGAAATCTTATGTAACTACACAAGACACAATTGAAGCAAAGATGATTTGATTCACAAGAATCGGTTCATGAACTTTAATAGCCACTGATTGCAAAAGCATTCCTTAGTCTTTTAGGATTAAGTTCAGAGATCATATTTAGATATATAACCTTATCAAGTTCGCAGACTAGGTTCGCGGACTTAAGACACCGGACAGAGTTTACAAACTCCAGCAGAAATTCTCGGGTTTGAGAACTTCGTCGGTTCACGGACTGGGTTCGCGGACTTGGCTCACGCAAGTAGTTTGTCAACTCCAGCAGAAATTCTCGGGTTTGAGAACTTCGGTAGTTAGCGGACTTGGCACTTGCCATACTTCCGGTTCTCCTGATCATCAAAGTTCAAGAACTTCGGTTCAAGGAATACATTGGTGATGTAATCTAAACTCTCATTCCAATCATTGAAACATTCTTAGAGGACGTTATATAGCTGTTACACCATTTCTCGTCAAAGCAATTTTCAAGGTGATTGAAACATTCATGACTTTCGTCACTAGGTAAAGATAAACTTGGTCGAAGCGAAAATCTTACCAACACATATTTCGAGGTATAGATAGGCGAGGTATACTCGGCTCGAAATACCAAATGTGTATGATCTAGTCTATATATATAGCATACGACTTTTGTCTCAAAGAGTAGGAGATAGAATAGATAGACTTTTGAGTGACAGATAAGTTCAAGTCTCCACATACCTTTTTGTCGAGAAGTTCCACCGGTTCCTTGAGTAGTCCTTCTACTTGTATGATGAATCGCCATGAAGTCCTTGAGCTCAACTACGCTTACTATCCTAGTCCGAGACTTAGCTATAAGATACTAGAAATCAAGACTTATAGTTTTGATCACTAACATTGACAAACATGCTTGAGATAGCAACGCATGCGAGTTTGACCGAGTAGTGCTCTAACAATTTCCCCCTTTGTCAATTTTAGAGACAAAACTATCAATACATATGGAATACAAAAAACATAATGAAACTTTAGTAGATCCTATTCCACATGTCTAATCTTCAACATTCCTCGAAATCTTCGTCACTTCCAAGTACTCTAATGATCCCAAAGGTTGTAAGTTTAGCACCATCGTTGTTGAAGATCCATAGCTATAACAATGAGAAAGCATTGGTCTCGATCATTGTTATACAGTGTCATAGTATTATTACACAGTGTCAAAGCTCAGTTGTATCACAACTTAAATAATAATACTATGGTGATATGTATCACCCCCCTTAGTCAATACTCCATCTCACATGAAAACCACTCCCCCTTACAGAATGATCCGAAAACCATATGTATTTGTAGTGTGAACTACATATTAATTCTCCCCCTTTTTGTCAATAAAATTGGCAAAGTTACAAGAACGGGTTCATAATGAAATTTCTGTAAGAGACATTTCATGACTGAGAGAAAGAAACACACATCATCTTATTTAGATGCAATCATATATCCGAAGCTAACATCATTCATCAAGGAGTTTAAAGATACAAGATAACCCCTCTAAAATTCCACAGTCGCACATCCCTCAAGATATGACCATTAAGCACAAGTTCAAAAGAACTCTCCTCCGTTTGATGTCATTCCCGAAAGAACAACGACGAGCGACCTTAATTTCAAGAGAAAAGAAGGATTTTTATTGGACACCAAAACCATGAGAATGATTTTTATATCCAAAACTCAATCAAATTAATCATAAGTAAACCCATGATTAAGTTAATCGGAATACATAATCAAATTAAACACAAAAGTGATCAATTTAATTCATTGTGCTCAACATAAGTAAACTTACGGAGCAACGACTAAGTTAACCATACAAGAGAGTGATTGGCTTAATCGTTCATATACTCAACACAAGAGAACTTGCGGAGTAATAACTAAATAACCAAGAGAATGATTAATTTAGTTCTAAAATGCTCAACATAAAGTATCTTACGGAACAACCAACAAGGCTAATCAAAAATAATCAACTTTGTCGTATCTTGCTCAACATAAGACACATTACGGAGCCTCACGGTAATACATAAAGGATGGATCAATGAAGATCAATACCGTGGAATACACAAGGATTCATTCTTTTGCACAAGCATATACAATAGCAATAATCCTTGGATACAAAAGATTTTAACCTATCTTCCGTCAAGAATTGACAATATAGGCTTAACTTTTGTAAATGTCAAAAGTTTATTCATTCTTAAACCAATAAACAAATACCGATCATGAAAGACTTTACTTTTGACAAAATATGGGACAACATAGTTCACGGACGTAAACACTAATATCCCATAACAAATTACAATATAACAAATCATAAAGATTAAATACTGCAAAACATCATCCTCCAAATATATTTAGAATTTTATACCAACAAACCTAAAAAATAAACACAAGAAGATGAAAAGTAATAGCTATGTGTAGTCACAATCATCGCTATTCAAAGCACTAGTTATTCTTCCTACTAAGCCAAAAAGAAGACATCATAGGCATTGTAGATTTTTTTCAGGGCATCTACAGAAAACTCCTTCTCATTATTGAAAAATCCATTGATTATGGGATCGTTCAATTCTTCCAATTCTTTGGGAATAACCGTCAACATACTGAGTTCTCTTTTCAGTTTACATACGATGTTCGTTGTTAAAGACAACATCTGTTCATAGTGAATGAGCTCTTCCAAAGATGAAGAGATTTGAGATTTTAAGTCATTTCTTTTATTGATGAACTCTTTTACCAAATTCCTGAAACTATCATCACACTGATAAGAGGAAACAAACCAGTTTGAGGAAGAATCTTTACCATTAATTACATCCTTCACTTTCTTCACCTTTGTGGATGAGATTCCTGTACACCGCCGTACGTTAGCTGCTTCAACTGCATTCCTGCTTGCGCTACCTCTAGTCACAGGAGCCATGAAACTGTATTACTTTAGGAAGCAACACACGGTTTATGAACGTTTACAACCCTAGACGAACTAGTCTTCTGTAGTTTAATGATCCACTATTTACACTGTTAGAGGACAACTTTCTTAACAAAAGATACAATACTTGAGCCACAAAAAAAACGCAAAACCCCACTTTCTCAAGTTAAAGATGAGGATGCGAACGTCTCTGTTTTTAGGTAGAGACGTTGTGAGACAAACGCTAACCCTTGTTTACCAAGGTTTGTGAAAAAGCGGGGGGTCTAACAACACCACCCAATAATTCGATTAAAAATCTGTATAGAAAAACTCCGAAATACTTTTCTAGAGAATCAACTAGACAGTCATACTCAATCTAGATTAAAGTATCTCAAGGAGTAATATGTCTCACTTGTTTTGATTTACTCAAGCTAAAACAATAGCGAGTCTTTAATCAAACACAAGGAATAACTTGTACGGTACCAAAGACCAATATCCAAGGATCAACCAATATCAATCAACAACCAAATGTTGTATTCCCAATTGATGATCTTAACGCACAAATTGTATTATTTCAGTTATATAAAAATATAATGCGGAAAAGAAATAACACAAACACCAGAAGTTTTGTTAACGAGGAAACTGCAAAATGCAGAAAAACCCTGGGACCTAGTCCAGATTGAATACACACTGTATTAAGCCGCTACAGACACTAGCCTACTACAAGCTAACTTCGGATTGGACTATAGTTGAACCCCAATTAGTCTCCCACCGATTCAAGGTACAGTTGTACTCCTACGCCTATGATCCCAGCAACTGCGCACTTGATTCCCTTAGCTGATCTCACCCACAACTAAAAGTTGCTGCAACCCAAAATCGCAGACTTGATAATAAACAAATCTGTCTCACACAGAAAAGTCTATCAACGGATAAATCTGTCTCCCATAGAAAAACCCTAAGTTTTGTTTCGTCTTAAGATATAAAATCAAGGTGAACAAGAACCAATTGATAATCCTGTCTTATATTCCCGAAGAACAACCTAGATTAATCAATCACCTCTCAACAATCCTTCTTGACTACACAAGCGGTATGTCGAGGAATCGCAAATAGTGAGACGAATATGTTTGTGACTTCTTTATCTTGCCTATCGGAGAACTCTCACGATCTCAAGCCAATCAATAGATTGTACTCGTACGATAGAAGATGCAAGATCGGATCACACAACTACGACAAAGTAGAATCGGTCTGGCTTCACAATCCCAATGAAGTGTTTAAGTCGTTAACTTGGTTTTAGAGAAGAAAACCAAAGGTTAAAGGAGAATCGACTCTAGCGAGCGTACTAGTATCACACAGACGTGTGGGGATTATTTTTGCACAATGCTAGATGTCTCCTTTATATAGCCTTCAAATCAGGGTTTTTCCTTAGTTACAAAGCAATCCATATTCATCGTTAGATGAAATCCCGATTAAGATTCAAGCTAATATTTCTCAACCGTTAGATCGAAAACTTAGCTTGTCACACACACTTGGGTAGACGTTTACTGGGTTTGTGAAAACCTTGCCCAAACGTGTACGTGTATGTTGGTTCAACATAGTAACCCAAAAGGTTAACCATATAAGCAATTCATATTAACCTAGTTCTTCTTCACCATAACTAGTTCAATTAACTCAAATGAACTAGTTAGAGAGTTGTTCAATTGCTATGAGATCTTATGTAACTACACAAGGCACAATTGAAACAAAGATGATTCGATTCGATTGAATCGACTCATGAACTTTATAGCCACAGTTTGCATAAAACATTCCTTAGTAATTTAAGTTTCATGTTCAGAGCACATCTTTAGATAATAACCACTTAAGATCACAAACAAGTTCGCGGACTTAAGGCAACCGGCAGAGTTTTCCAAACTCAGCAGAAAATCTCGGCAAAGAGACTTCCGCCAGTTCGCGGACTAAACACGCAAACGAGTTTTTGGAAAATCCCAGCAGAGATTCTTGGCAAGAGAACTTCCGTCAGTTCGCGGACTGAGTTCGCAAACTGAGTTCGCGGACTTGGCAAATCCAATTCCTCCGGTTTCTCTCAATCAACAAAGTTTGAAAACTTCGGATTAAGGAATACATGGTTATGTAATCTAAACTCTCATTCTAATCATTGAGACATTATCAGAGGACGTTATATAGCCGTTATTCACAGAACGTTTCACGTTAGAGTAATTCTCAAAGTAATTGAAACTTTTCATGACTTTCATCACTAGGTGAATATAAACTTGATCAAAGCGAAACGCTTTACCAACACACGATTTCGAGAAAAAGATAAGTAGTGAATACTCAGCTCGAAATGTCAAATGTGTATGATCCAGTCTATATAGCATACAAATTTTTGTCTCATAAGAAGTAGGAGATAGAATAGATAGACTTTTGAGTGATAAATAAGTTCAAGTCTCCACATACCTTTTTGTTGATGAAGTTCCACGATTCCTTGAGTAGATCTTCGTCGTTGTATGATGAATCGCCATGAAGTCCTTGAGCTCAACTACACTTTTCTATCTTATTCCGAGACTTAGCTATAATAGACTAGAAATCAAGACTCATAGTTTTGATCAATAACATTGACAAACATGTTTGATATAGCAACGCATGCGAGGTCGACCGAGCTATGCTCTAACAATCTCCCCCTTTGTCAATTTTAGTAACAAAACTATTAATACATATGGAATACAAAAAAGATAAACTTTAGTGGCTCCTATTCCATAGTCTAATATTCAACGTTCCTTGAAATCTTCGTCCTTCCAAGTACTCCAATGATCCCAAAGGTTATAAGTTTAGCACCACCGTTGTTGAAGATCCGTAGCTATAACAATGAGAGAAATCGAGATTCTCGATCATTACTATACAGTGTCATAATATCATTATGTAACATCAAAGTCCAATTACATCACGAATTTAACAACAATACTATGATGATAAGTATCACTCCCCCTTAGTCAATACTTCTTCTTGATCATGGAAACCACTCCCCCTTACACAATGATCCGAAAATCATATGTACTTGTAGTGTGAACTACATTATTTCTCCCCCTTTTGTCAATAAAATTGGCAAAGGTAAAAGAACGGGATCATAATGAAATTTTCACGAGAGATATTTCATAGACTAAAAGAAAAAAATACATACAAAACTTAATTTAGATGCAATCATAAAGCCGAAGCTAAATGCATTCATCAAGGAGTTTTAAGATACAAGATAACCCCTATAAAATTCCACAGCCGCACACCCCGCAAGATATTACCATTAAGCACAAGTTCAAAAGAACTCTCCCCCATTTGATGTCATTCCCGAAAGAACAACAAGAGCGACCTCAATTTCGAAAGAAAAGAAGGATTTTTTAATTGGACACCAAAAACCATGGAAATGATTTTTTATATCCAAAATTCAACCAAATTAATCACAAGTAAACCCATGATTAATTTAATCGGAATACGTAACTAAATCAAACCACAAAAGTGATCAATTTAATTGATTGTGTTCAACATAAGAAAACTCACGGAGCTACGACTAAGATAACCACACGGAGATGACTATCTTAATCGTTCAAATACTCAACATAAGGAAAACCTTACGGAATATACGACTACATCAACCAATAGAACATGATTAGTATAGACATTCATATACTCAGCACAAGAACTTGTGGAATATATGAAAACTCAAGTAGATTAATTACCAGAGAACCTATAATTAATCTAATTGGAATATACAACCAAACTAATCACCGAAGCAATAAATTTTATTGTCAAAGGATTTTGCTCGACAAAAGAAGACTTTCGGATCAAATAACTAAATAACCAATCAAGATGATTAATTTAGTTCAAGAATGCTCAACATATAGCATCTCATGGAACAACCAACAAGGCCAATATTAATCGACATAGTTGTAAGGTGCTCAACATAAGATACACAATGGAGCCTTCACGGTAAAACATAACAAAATGGATCAATGAAGATCAATACCGTGGATAACATACAAGGATCTATTCTATTTTCCATCACTATTTGCATAACGACATAATAGACTTTATACTTGTCAAACAAAAGATTTCATCCTATTTTCCATCAAATAAATGACTGCATAGGCATAACTTTTGTAATTGTCAAAAGTCCATTCGTTCTTTCATCAATACGAATATCAATTTATAAACGACTTTACTTTTGACACAATATGTGACCTTCAAGTTCACGGACGTAAACAATACATATCCCATAAAGATATTGCAATACTTCAAAACAGATTAATACTGCAATAATATCATCTTCCAAATATGTTTAGAATTTAAAAACCAATAAACCTAAAAAATAAATATAAGAAGATGAAAACAAAAATAGCTATGTGTAGTCACAATCTTCGCTATTAAAGCTCTAGTTATTCTTCCAACTAATCCAAAAAGAAGACATACTAGGCATAAAATTAAAAGCATTACTCATCATCTTCATCATCGGACAATTTCCAGGATGCTTGAATTGAATCCAACTCTTCCTTGAGATCGGGACACTTGGTTCCAATCAACGACACTTGCTTTTTTAAGCACTTCACTCTTGCATTAACCTTACACACACCCTTGTGAATTTTCTGAATAAGCCTCAAGGTTGTAGGGTCTTCAACATCAAGAGGAGTACCTCTTTGTCGCTTTCGAACATTTTTCCTTATACGTCGGAAGGTACATGGACGGACAAGTTTAGGAACTCCAAGAGAATTTCCAATAAAATTGAGTCCACGATCCCGGCAAATCCGGCTAATCAAACAAGGTTAGCCCAACATCTTGATGTGAGAAGTCATCGTCATCATTTGAAAGATGATAAAACCACAAATATCAAGTTTTTTCTTACCGGATACAAGGAAGTAGACCAATTCCGCAAACTCATAACTCCACCATGAATTCTCAATCGTGGAGGGCAAAGGTTAGAGATGCCGAGTTTTCCAAATGCTACTAAAGCAACACTAAGATCATTAGTCGGGAACTTTCCTTGACTCCAAACAACCTTCTTTCCACAAAGTCTTATAGAGATATCATCATACAATGGACGTTCATCACTTGGTATAGGTAGCCGTACATCGCCCAATGGTATTTCGGTAATCCTTGAAATTAGTTCTCTATCAACAAGAAACTTTTTCCTACCAATCATGGATTTGAATTCCATCTTATCATAATCATCATCATGAATATTGGCATAGAAATCCCTTGTAAGAGAATCAAATCCTTGACCAAGATCATCAAAGATATTTCCAAGCTTGAATTTTGAAAAACATACCAAATCCTCTTCTGCCCACTAGAAAAATCCAACTTCTTTTCTAGAATAAAACATTTTGAAGCAATCTCATCAAATATTCTAGAACAAGAATCATTCACAAACCTAATTCTAAGAGAGTCTTGATCATGAGGAGGATTCAAGCTAGAGGATTTTGAGCTTTTAGAACTCCTTTTTGTGTTTCTAATATTCATCATGGAACTAGAACTAATCAAGGATCAAGAAAGAAATACTTACTTGGATTGAATACCCTTTCTCTCAATTTCTCCAAAGAAGCCTTAATGGAGGCAAACCACAAAACCCTAGAATTTCACGTATGCGGACGGGAAGAAGAGGGAGAAGAAAGTTCGCGGACCACATACACACATATATCCCTCATTCATGGGCTTGGGCCGAACACGAACCGTGATCCATATCAGACTTATGGGATTTTCTTATCCATTAGAACACTAAAGATTATGCAACCCGTGACAACATAAACAACAGATGCAGTAGAAAACACATATGTACACAACATAATATATTTCTTGCCCCTCTACAAGATATATACAAAGGGTAAGTTCCAGTCTCGTTACCAAGAGGCAGAATGTGCAGATATATTCTCATGCGACATTTCCGGTTGATATGTGTGAATAGTCCCTGTGGTATAATCAAAGTAATGATGATAGTCAGGACAGTTAGATCTTTCTTTCCTTCGTTTGTTCTGGCCTGAAGAAGGATACCTCCGATTTCTGGGTTGTTCAGTATTAACAGATTTAACACATACAAAACCCTTTTCGAAATGATTCTTAGACTTAACAGATTTAAGTTTTTCTAAGAATTTAAAAATGCCTTTGAATGCTTCAAACAGATCTTTATCAATTGACCCATCTCGATAGTATTACTCAAAAAGATCAAGAGTTAATCAAGTGAGTTTCCATATCCTTGAGCGTATTGAGCGTTTTCTCAGTTTTTCCTTCTTTTTATTTTTTTCTTCTGATTGATTCTTAACATCTAAAACTTCCTTTTTAGATGAAAAAGATTTATCATGAGAATCCAAAGGTTTTCTCCATAATAATCTCTGAACAATCTTTAAGGAAATATGGCGTGCGTTACAGATGCCAGGAGCAAGTTTTCCAAAGAAATTTCCCATAGGGCAATTTATAAGGAACGAACAAACACAAACTTATTAGGTTTACACTGTTTTCCTGTTCTGATACCAATTGAAAAAGTGGGGGTCTAAAACACCACCCAATATATCGATTACCAATCTGTATGGACAAACTCCGAAATACTTTGCTAGAGAATCAACTAGACAGTCAGACTCAATCTAGATTAAAGTATCTCAAGGAGTCAACATCTCTCACTTGTTTTGATTTACTCAAGCTAAAACAATAGCGAGTCTTTAATCAAACACAAGGAATAACTTGGACGGTACCAAAGACCAATATCCAAGGATCAATCAATATCAATCAATAACCAAATGTTGGATTTCCAATTGATCATCTTAACGCACAACTATTATTTCAATTATATAAAAAATATAATGCGGAAAAGAAATAACACATACACCAGAAGTTTTGTTAACGAGGAAACCGCAAATGCAGAAAAACCCCGGGACCTAGTCCAAATTGAATACACATTGTATTAAGCCTCTACAGACACTAGCCTACTACAAGCTAACTTCGGACTGGATTATAGTTGAACCCCAATCAGTCTCCCACCGATTCAAGGTACAGTTGTACTCCTACGTCTCTGATCCCAGCAGGATACTGCGCACTTGATTCCCTTAGCTGATCTCACCCACAACTAAGAGTTGCTGCAACCCAAAATCGCAGACTTGATAATAAACAAATCTGTCTCTCACAGAAATGTCTATCAAAGGATAAATCTGTCTCCCACATAAAAACCCTAGGTTTTGTTCCGTCTTAAGATATAAAATCAAGGTGAACATGAACCAATTGATAATCCGGTCTTATATTCCCGAAGAACAGCCCAAATTAATCAATCACTTCTCAACAATCCTTCTTGACTACACAAGCGGTTTGTCGAGGAATCACAAACAATGAGACGAAGATGTTTGTGACTTGTTTATCTTTCCTATCGGAGAACTCTCACGATCTCAAGCCAATCAATAGATTGTACTCGTACGATAGAAGATGCAAGATCAGATCACATAACTACGATAAAAGTAGTATCGGTATGGCTTCACAATCCCAATGAAGTCTTTAAGTCGTTAACCTAGTTTTAGAGAAGAAAACCAAAGGTTAAAGGAGAATCGACTCTAGAGAGCGCACTAGTATCACACAGACGTGTGGGGATTAGTTTTGCACAATGATAGATGTCTCCTTTATATATCCTTCAAATTAGGGTTTTGCCTTAGTTACAAAGCAATCCATATTCACCGTTAGATGAAAACCCGATTTAGATTCATTCTAATATTTCTCAACCGTTAGATCGAAAACTTAGCTTGTCACACACACTTAGGTAGACGTTTACTGGGTTTGTGAAAACCGTGCCCAAACGTGTACGTGTATGTTGGTTCAACATAGTAACCCAAAAGGTTAACCATATAAGCAATTCATATTAACCTAGTTCTTCTTCACCATAACTAGTTCAATTGACTCAAATGAACTAGTTAGAGAGTTGTTCAATTGCTATGAGATCTTATGTAACTACACAAGACACAATTGAAACAAAGATGATTCGATACGATTGAATCAGCTCATGAACTTTGTAGCCACAGTTTGCATAAAGCATTCCTTAGTAATTTAAGTTTCATGTTAAGAGCACATCTTTAGATCATAACCACTTAAGCTCACAAACAAGTTCGCGGACTTAAGGCAACCGGCATAGTTTTCCAAACTCAGCAGAAAATCTCGGCAAAGAGACTTCCGCCAGTTCGCGGACTAAACACGCAAACGAGTTTTTCGAAAATCCCAGCATAAATTCTCGGCAAGAGAACTTCCGTCAGTTCGTGGACTGAGTTCGCAAACTGAGTTCGCGGACTTGGAAAAGCCAATTCCTCCGGTTTCTCTCAATCAACAAAGTTCGAAAACTTCGTATTAAGGAATACATGGTTATTGAATCTAAACTCTCATTCCAATTATTGAGACATTATCAGAGGACGTTATATAGCCGTTATTCATAGACCGTTTCACGTCAGAGCAATTCTCAAAGTAATTGAAACTTTTCATGACGTTCGTCACTAGGTGAAGATAAACTTGATCAAAGCGAAACGCTTTACCAACACACGATTTCGAGAAAAAGATAAGTAGTGAATACTCAGCTCGAAATGTCAAATGTGTATGATCCAGTCTATATAGCATACGACTTTTTGTCTCGTAAGAAGTAGGAGATAAAATAGATAGACTTTTGAGTGATAGATAAGTTCAAGTCTCCACATACCTTTTTGTTGATGAAATTCCACGGTTCCTTGAGTAGATCTTCGTCGTTGTATGATGAATCGCCATGAAGTCCTTGAGCTCAACTACACTTTTCTATCCTAGTCTGAGACTTAGCTATTATTGACTAGAAATCAAGACTCATAGTTTTGATCACTAACATTGACAAACATGCTTGATATAGAAATGCATGCCAGGTCGACCGAGCTATTCTCTAACAGTTTGTTGTATAAACAGGTTTCCTACCTCTTATGATTCTGGAAGCATTAGTTTTATAAGACCCATGTTGATTATCCAGATTCATCTTTTGCATGCTCTTTTGCAGTCTGGAAATTTTCTTGTTATTTAACTTGAACTTCCAACACGTGCTTTGAACATGATTCGCATTTCCACAAAACAAACAAATCGAGGATCCCTTGTCTTGTTGAAGTGCCTTCTGTTTATCACAACTGTCGACCTTTAAATTCCCACAATATTTCGGAACACGGTTGACGATATTTGCAGTCTTTCTTTTAAATCCTATACCATTTGTGTTTCCAATGGATTTCTGACCAAATAACATTGCTGAGATTTTGTCAGAACTTCCAGACAATCGTTGCAGATCATCTTTGAGAGTATTAATCTCTTTTTCCTTTAGAACAATGGTTTTGGTGAGTTTGTCATTAAGTCAATCTATCTCATGATATTTCACCTGGATTAATGATTCTAGTTTCTTCAATGAAGCTTTTAATTGAAGATTTTCTTGAAGAACCTCTTTATTGAAGAATTCAAAAATCTCTGTGTCAGACTCAATTTTTGAACCATACTTTGAGTAAGTGGAGGTATCTGCCGCGAGAGTTGCGGTTTCGTCACATCCAATAGGCGCATTCAAAGCGTTGACACTTAGAGAATTTTCATTTACAGAATCATTAGTAGCACAAGATGACAGGAGATGTTTATCACATCTAATGCTTCTTTTTACAAAGTCCTTGATCCTTTCTGTTAACAACGGTTTATCGAACCTATTACCAAACGAACAACACTCATCAACCCAAGACAAGTTAGAGGATTCACTTGTGTCGGAAATAGCGTTGAATGCCACAGTTTGAACAGAATTTGGATCAAGAACTTTTACCTTTCCAAGAGAGGTATTCTTGGAGAGGGTGTTGAGGTTATTTCCTCCATTGATGACATGCTTCTTAGAAACGTATCTCTTGTCTTCAAATACAGTTTCTAAGATATCCCAGGCATCTTTATACTTAGTGCAGGTAGACACATAGTGCTGAAGATCTGGGGTAACGACATGTCTGATAGCTTTTAATCCGTTAGAGTTTTGCATCGCAACAAGAGATTCTTTAGGACTACAACTACCAACATCCTTAGGTATAGATACATCGCCTTTTGTATTAACCGGAGGATCATAGCCTTTAACAATACATACCCATGTTTGAAAATCACAAGCTTGAAGATAAGCACACATAACAATTTTCCACCCTGCGTAGTTTGAGCCATATGTAGTTGCAGGAAATCCTACACTACACCCCTCACAAGATTTCATTAACATTCAACTCATTTTAGATTAACAATCTTAATTTTATTGATGAATCTTTGAACAATCTCACAAGAAAAGATAAAAGGAATCAAGAATAACTACTTCTCTAGATTTTCTCTCTCCTATTTACTTGCTTCTCACTCAGAAAAGATCTCTCCCATTTCCTTTACAACTGAACGGCTATTTATAAGGAATTACATAGTGGATGACAACTAATCTGTCCTTTATTTTCGGATATGGCTTGCGACATTCTCGCAACCTTACAAATGTTAATCTCGCAAACTCTCTAATTTTCGCAGGACCATCACATTTTTCTCATGATTTAGCTGACGTCGTTTATTATGTCATTTCTGAAATTGTTCTGCGACACTGTTGTGTTGTGTTGTTAATAATTCCGCTGAGGCATTATTGCTGCGAGATTATGATCCTACATCTTGCCTCTTCTCATATCTTCTCTGCGAAGTAGAGAACGATGTGAGAAATGACGCAGCTGTCCATCTCTTCATATTCTGCACTTATCACACGTATCCTTTCTTCCATCTATTTCTTGACACGTCTTCTGTAACCGCTGATTTTCAACCGCTCACGTATTTTCGTATTAATGGTGTTTATTTCTTCGAGTAAAAAAATCTTCTCTATATATTCTTCTTACTCTTCTTTCTATTTTCTTTTTACTTTCTCTTCTCTTTTTACTCTCTCATCTCTGCAACTCTATTGTTCTTCCATAAATTCTGCCATTGCAACTTTTTCTTCTTTCTTCTTCTTTTAATCTTTTTAATTTCTTCTTCATCTCCATAATGTTCCCTCTGTAGATCTTCATTGTTCGTAACTTTCTTCCTTTTTATTTTTTACGAATTAATCTTCTTGCTGGTGTTTTCCATGGATTCATCGAGGTTAGTTTTCTTTTTTATTTCTTATGGGTTTTGCTGAAATTGATCTTGCTTACTGCCTTATTTGATGGTGCTGTTTATGTGATTCCCATACTGTTGTTATTTCAGCAAAAACGCCTCTAACACCAAATTTACGGTTCAGAACCCTAATATTCCCAGATAGCAGCATAAGATTGTTGTAAACAAAAGAAATTCTGCGAATCAGAAGGTAGTAAGAAACATTATTCTTTTCTAATAACAATATTGTTGCCTCTGTTTCTTATATGGATTGTAATTCGCAGGGTGATAAGGATGCCAACAAACCTCTCAAGAAATCTCGCCACCTCAAAACCGTTGTAACCTCTGTTCCATTCCACTTACCTATCACTTCAAAATCTCCTGCGACATCTTCGCAAGTTAAACCATTATCTCCAATTCGCGAAAAGGTTACCTCAGATTTCATTTTTTCAACTGACCTTTCAATGATTGAAATCCCCCTTATTAATCCTTCTGTGAATGAAACTTCTTCTCCTCCTATTGATAATGTTTCCCAACCTTCTATCATTGCCAGTTCTCAACCTGAGCCTCTTCCTTTTTCGAAAGAAACTGTGGAAGGAATAGATATTGCTTTCAAAGTTTTGTCTGAGGTCCTGGATGATGGAAAGAAGTCTCCTATTGATCCTGTCAAGTCTGGTATTTGCGAAATTCTGAGTAAGTATTTTGGCTCTGACAGAGCTGCTTCGCAAATAACTTTGGAAAAAGAGTGTAATGCTCTTCGTCTCGAAAATCAAAAGCTCCAGAATGTTTCGCTGGATAGCGACAATCTTCGCAAGAAGAATGATGAACTGAGAGGTATGATTTCCTTATCCGTGTCTTCAATTTTCCTTTCTAATGATTTTATCCTTTCCATATTTTATTATCCTTGAAATCCCTCTTTCGCATGTTAAGCCTTAAACCAGAAACGAATAATGGAGAGATATCAATTTGAATCTGCTGTTGAAGAAGCCCATGTTGATAAAGATATTTTGATGGATTAATATAACCAATTAGATAACCTCTATTCATACTCTGTTGATCATATAAATAATCTTACCAATGAAAATACCCAATTAGTTCGGAGACAAGATTTATTAAGTAATAAAATATCTCGCATCTCTTATTCTTTAACTAAATCTAATCTAGGGATGGAATCTTTATCAGATGAGAATAAAACTCTATCTCAAGAGAAGCGAATTTGTTTAAACAAGATGGAGATATCTTCGCAACAACTTAGCATCCTTCAGAAAGTATGAGATGACCAAGAACAATCTCTTCGCTCTTTGAGAAATGAACTTAAAGAAGTAACAAAGTCATCTATCGCTGAAAGAGATACACTCATTCAAGGTAGAATAGCTTTAAGTGTAAAGGCGAACCACTTAAAGAACAATATTCCAAATTAGAAGAATCTTATTCTTCTCTTGCGAAGAAAAATGCCTTTCTTATTTCTAAAGAGAAAAATCTTCAGTCTCGACTTAAAGGTTTAGTTGGAGATAAATTTGATGATGCGATGGACTGTTGGGAGAATAGTTGTTTGACCTTGATTCAACACCTTATTTCGCAAAAGGAAGGTAGTCATAATAGTTTGACTGCCTTAACTATCTTTTCTTTGTCATATCTTTTTGAGTTCTTCATCATACTGAAATTTTGTATTCTACTTTTCGCAGAGTCTGAGAAAAATCTTCATTCCTCCATTTCTGTTTTGGAGGCTAAATATGCCAAAATTCGCAAAGAAAATGAACTACTCGTCTCTGTACTTACTGGTTCTCGCTACCGAGCAGAAAGAAGACTTGATTATCTTGCTTACTTTAAGGATATTCAAGATAGGAATCATCAGAGAGCACTTCTTCGTCAAGTTCATCTTCGGGCTGAAGTTCTTGTGAATGATATTTTATTGTCCAAATCTCTTCCTCCTACATCAATCGAACCTTTGGAAGTAGATGATGATGAAATTCCTCGTTCTGCTGACAGTGATTATGATTATGAAAGTGGTGGAGAGAATAGTCTTTTGGAAGATAGAGAAGAGACCCCTTCTAAGGAAGCAACTGCTGGTGATAATCAAGATGGAAATGAAAAAGAAATCTCTTCTAAAGAAGTAATTGTTGGCGATAATCAAGGTGGCGGCGAAAAAGAAGTCCCTCTCAAAGGAATTATTGTTGGTGAAGATCAGAATCGAAATGAAGAAAAGGTTGGCGATAATGAGAACATTGGCGAAGAGCGTCCATTGTCTCCTTCTACTGGAATTAATACTGAAGCATGAACTTCTTATCTAGTTCTATCTTCTTGAATTGTTTCATCTTTATTATTTCTTGCGAATAATATTCTTCAACCAACTTTGCTGGCGAGAAAGATAATGCCTCTTGTTTACTGATTCCCATACTTGCCTCTTATTATCTCTATTGCGAGAAATGATCTGTTATGAATACTTATAAATATTTTGTTTTGTCATGTGGTCTTATTTTTCCTTCCTAATTAAAGGTCTTATTATGCCACCTCTTGTCATTGCGGCAAAATCGCAGGACGTCCTTGCACTTTCATGCAAAAACCCATTGATCTTGCCTTAACTTTTTCTTTTGTATTATTGCCTCTTCAGGAATGTTGCGACAATATGATAGGTCTAAATATTCTTGCGAAAATAAAGCCTCATTACATTGCCGTCTTGCGACGAAAGCGCAGGACGTCTTCGCACTTTCATGCGAAAACCCATTGATCTCGTCTTATCTTTTTCTTTTGTATTATTGCCTCTTCAGGATTTTCGCACAAATATGACAAGCCTTAATACCCTTGCGAGTAAAAAGCCTCATGACATTTGCGTCTTAAGACACTTATCAACTCCCTAATGGAGGGTGCCGCCCTTTTCTTCCCCCTGGTTGCCCCTTCAAGGAGGCGTACCTCTACCATACAAGGTTGGCTCCTCCCATCCGGTCTTAGCAATAACCAGTTGTTTTCGCAGCCTCTTATCCCTTTTACCTATAGGGTTTATGGTTAGGAGATTGCACCCTAAGTGGGGGTCTCTTCGGGCCGAGTGCAGTATAAGCCAAGACTTGTCAAGAATTGCAAGGTACGCTCCAGACGCCCCTGACACTCTTGACTCAACCGTGTACCTCGGCGCTTTGGTCAGATTCTGCATTCCTTGGGAGAGTCCTTATTACCTTAGTCGCCCAACCTAAGTCATATGCTTAAGCTGGGAATCCAAGGTGCCTCTCCCGGATGGGCTTTATTGACCCCAAATCTCCATGACTCAGGTTCTGGTGGCGGTGTAGCCTTTCCCTGAGCCATGCAACAGGTACCCCCTTATATGACGTACTTTAGGTCTTACATTTGCCTCTTGCGAAATTTTATTCGCGAACTAGGGTGTACGCCATAAAGGTTCGCCCCTTTCTTTTATGTCATTGTTCTATGATTATCTCTGCGAAAGTTTCGCACATCATGATCTTGTTTTGATATGAATAATCTCGCAACTATTCTTTCAGAATCCATATATAACTTCTCAAAGCTTCTTATGGATAATATCTTTTTAAGTACAATCTGTTCCATGGTCTGCCAAGTCTATGACCAACATCTGTACCTTCTGGATCCATTAATTTATAAGCTCCTGTCCCAACTATATCCTTAATGATGTAAGGTCCATCCCATTTTTTCGCTAACTTTCCACCATTTTCTCGCTGATGTATTGGTGTCTCTCGCAGAACTAAATCTCCTGGTTGAAATTCGCGTACTTTGACACGTTTATTATATTCTCGGGCTAATCTTCGATGATAATTCTCCATATGTTGTAAATCTCTTTCTCTTTTTTCTTCTAACTCATCAAGTTTGCTTAAGATCAAACCCGCACTAAGATTTTTCTCCCAAGCTTCTCTCTTTTTTGTCGAAATAACAACTTCTGTTGGTAACACCGCTTCAACTCCGTATGTTAAACAAAAAGGTGACATTCCAGTAGTTTCTCTCCTAGTTGTATTATAAGCCCATACTGCATTATGTACTTGTTCGCACCATGCTCTATGATGTCCTTCTAATTTCTTCTTTAATATATCTGCAATTGTTTTGTTTGTTGCCTCTGCCTGCCCGTTAGCTTGTGGATATAGAGGAGTAGACTTTCCATATTTTATTTTAAATGCATTAAGTAACATTTCTATGTTTTGTCCTTCAATCTGTTTCCCATTATCAGATACCAACTGCGCGGGAATTCCGAATTTGCAAATGATATTTTCGAATATGAATGTAAAGATATCTTTGTCGCGAATATGCTGTATTGCTTTTACTTCTGTCCATTTTGTGAAGTAATCTGTTGCGACTATTAAGTATCTTCTTTGTCCAGAACCTGGTAAAAATGGCCCCACAATATCTGAGCCCCACTTTCCAAAAGGCCATACACTGGTTGAAGATGACAATGCTGCTCCAGGTGCATGTATTTTCTTTCCGTGCCGCTGACAATCTTCGCAACGTCTTGATATTTGTTTTGCATCTTCGTGCATGTATGACCAGTAATAGCCTTGCATTTTTGCTCTATGTGCCAAAGATCTTCCCCCGCTATGATTGCCAGCATCTCCACTATGTAACATTTTTAGCACCTTTTCTCCTTCTTCTCGTGTCAAACATATGAGTGATGGTCCATTAAAGGATTTTCGGTATAACAGCCCATCTCTTAATTCATAATTTGTTGCGCGGCTTTTTAATTTGTGTGCTTACAATCTATTTCTTGGTGTTTCTCCTTTCGCCAAATATACATGAAGTTCTGTTCTCCAATCTGCGATATTGTTCGTTTGTTCTTCTTCTCCACCGTCTATTATCATCACGTTCACTTCTTCTTCTTCTTTATTGATTGATAGTGACATAAGTGTCTGTATTTTTATGAATCTCGCAGTTGGATATGTCATCATGCTTGAGATGAAAGCAAAAACATCTGCGAGTCTGTTATCCTTCCTTGAAATGTGCCTCCATTTTATCTTTGGGATTTTCGCTGACAATTCTTCAACGAGCTTCTTGTATTTCTTCAAGGATGGTTCATTTGTAGTGTACTCTCCCTTTATTTGGAAAATAACTAGCTGCGAATCACTAGTGATACTGGCATTTTCTAGTTTCATTTCTATTGCGAACTTTAAGGCATGTATCACAGCTTCATATTCCGTTTCGTTATTAGTGGATGCGAATTCCAATCTGAATGAAAAAGCCATCTTCGTTCCTTCTGGCGAAATCAAAACAATTCCAACCCCATTGCCTTCCCCATTTGATGATCCATCTACCAATATCTCCCATCTATTTGGTTTTGTTAATAAGTCTTTTGGATCTCCATGTTCTTCTTCTACATCCATCATCTCTTCCACCGCTTCATCATCTTCTAAAGGAAATTCTGCTAAAAAATCTGCGACAACTTGTGATTTTGGTGAAGATAATATTTCATATTTGATTTCGAAATGTCCTATTTGTGCATTCCATATCTCCACCCTACCTGATCTTTTTGAATTCTTCATCACTGATTCAATTGGTACTTTTGTTAGCACCCTTATTTTGTGTGCTTGAAAATATATGCGAAGTTTAAATGCGGCGTATACTAATGCTAAAATTATCTTCTCAATCTTTGAATAATTCCTCTCTGCAGCATTAAATGTTTTGCTGATGTAATAAATGGGCTTTTCCACTCCTTCGTCCATTCGCAATAACACATCGCTTAAAGCATGTGATGTTGTCGCAAGATAGATCAATAGTTCTTCTCCTGGTTCTGCCTTTTGTAAAATAGACGTATTCATAAGGTGTTCTTTGATCCCTTGAAAAGCTTTTTCACATTCATCAGTCCATTTGAATTTCGCACCCTTCTTGAGTATATTGAAAAAATGTTTACATTTTTCTGATGATCGCGAAATGAATCTTCCTAGCGAAGCTAAAAGTCCGATCAATTTTTGTACATCCTTTACTGTTGCTGGTGTTGGCATGTCATGAACTGCTTGTACCCTTTCTGGATCAACTTGTATTCCTTCTTTTGATACAATGTAGCCTAAATTTTTTCCCGATGCAACCCCAAAAATGCATTTTTCAGGGTTCAGTTTAATATTATAGTGCCGCATCTGTTCAAAAATCTCCCTCAAATCTTGTACATAATCTTTAGCTTCTTTACTCTTCACTAACATGTCATCCACGTACACCTCTAATGTTTTTTGTATCCATTTCGCGAACACCTTCTCTACCATTCTTTGATATGTTGCTCCTGCATTTCGCAAACCAAACAACATTTTTGTATAACAGTATAAACCTCTTGGAGCGAAAAAAACAGTATGTTCTTGATCTTCTTCAACGAGGGGGATTTGGTTATAACCTTTGTACCCATCTAAAGAAGATACTCTATCATTTCCCGCTGCTGATTCAACCATTTGAGGAATATCCGGCAATGGAAAACTATCTTTAGGGCAAGCCTTGTTTAAAATCAGTGAAATCTATGCAAATTCTTATCCCTTTATTTTTCTTTGGAATAACAACCATGTTTGCTATCCACTCTGGGTATTTAGCTTCTCTTATAATTCCCGCCTCAAGCATTTTCTGTAATTCTTCTTCTATTTGAGGATGATAGGTTGTTGCGATTTTTCTTATTCTCTGTTTAAATGGTCTCACATTCTTGTTAATCTCCAACTTATGACATGCAATTGACGGATCTATTCCAGGTATCTCATCCATGCTCCCCGCGAAAATATCTTTATATTCCCGCAAAAGATTGACAGTTCTTTCTTCCTCTTCTGCATCCATCTTGGTTCCAATCCTCAATATTAGGGGTTCTTCTATAGTTCCAACATTTACTTCTTTTGTTGGTTTTGCCGCAGTGTAACTGGCCTTGGGTTCTCCCATTGGTGTTGGCTCTTTTATCATCTTCGCAGGTCCATCTCCTTCCTCCGAAATTTCGCTGGGTATTCCTTTACCTTCTTTTGCTCTTATCATGTACACTCTAAATTCTTCTTCTTTCTTTGCCTCCTTTGCTATTTTTCTGTGAAATTGTCTCCTTTTTGCTCGTCCTTCATAATGCTTTACTTCAATTTGATAACATAATTTTGCATTGTCAACATCTCCTCTAATCTCACCTACTCCATTTGGCATGGGGAACTTGATGCATTGATGCAATGTTGATGCTACAACTTTAATTGCGTGTATCCATGGCCTCCCCAATAGCATGTTATATGGTGATTCCATATTGGTAGGCATTTAAAGATGTGAAAATAAGACAATAAATGGATGCCTACAGTAATACCGCAAGTGCACGGTCGTCAGTTGTAGCTCGTGCAAGTACGGGTCGATCCACAGAGACTGGGAGTGTTTTGGAGTTTTCTAGATATTTTGGGCTCCTAAATTGTTGTTGGTTAACTATGAAGCCTTTTGGGCTTTGGCTTAGGGTACCTTTGGATTATAGGCTTGTTTGACAATGAAGTGAACTGAGCTTGGGCTCAGTTGGTCTTGAAGTGCACTAGGCTTGGCCTTTGAAGTGCATTGGGCTTTGAGTGTCAATGGGCTTCTACATTAACCCAAGACTGAACTGGCTTTGTAATGAATCTGGGCTTTTAGCCTTTGGTTCTAAGCTAACTGTTTGGAGCAGCAGCAGACAAGGTAAAGCAGGCTCTAGGCAGACAGGGCACTAAGTCACACAGGGCCAAGGATGGCATTTACAATGACATGTACAAAGAAAAAGTGACAATGGTATATACATGGAAGCAACACAATGCAAAAGGATGCAAATTTGCAATGGCATAACAGTGATAAATCAAAGGCAATGTCCAAGGGCCAAAGGCAAAGCAAGAACAGGGCACAAAACAGTTATAAAAACAGCTATAAAAACAGTGATAAGAAGCCACAAAAACAGATAGATAACAAAGAAGAACAGGAAAGATGCTAGGCAGTGGCTGTTTTTTTGGTTAAATCCTACTGTCTTTTAACAGCACAATCAATCACAAGCAACAGTGGACACTAAATTCCTCCATTTCTCAATCATCTCAATTTACATGAATTCTAACCTAAACTTCCACCACTAACAGTGAACAAACTTAACATTTGAGGAACTAAACATTAAACACTAAACATAACAGTAAACTAACAGTGAACTATTGAGAAAACAGCAATGAAGGGAGACAGTAAACAAGAGTGATGAAAGAACACTAGGATGTTGAATCCACCATTAACCTAAGGGATATTCTACTCACAGCTAAGATAATTACCAAAGTGCTAATTGTCTGATTAAAGCACAACTAGTCTAAGGGCTTAGCAACACTGAACATGAGCTGCACATGATGAAGACTATCTCAGCTGGTTCATAATTTCATCTAGTCCTAGCATTTGGGATTCAGAACATACATAACAGAAACAGTACAGAACATGATACAAATATTACAGAAACATAACATAACAGGAGACATGAAACATAACATGGATAGCAACAACACATTACATCAAATGGAGAAACTGAACAATACACAGAACATGGAAAAACATGGATAGCAAAACAGTGAAGAACAAAGGATAAAAACAGAGCATAAAATGGAAATTTTTACAGAACTCACAGTTCTGGACACACTGGCTAATCCAGGCATGCCTCGATTTCACACCCAACACCTTTTATTTATACAAGCAAGCAAAAACCCAAAAATCCCCAAATTATCAGAAAATTAGGGTTTCACCAAAAAGTGAAATTGACTCACCTAACTCTCTGATTTCATCTCAATAGTCTCGACCCATGCTTCCTTCTCTTCTTCTCCTGCTTTTCCCATGCTCTAATTGCAACTCTATTCCAACCTAATCTACCAATTTCACCTCTAGGGTTTCTGATATCGGTGAGGCGTGAAATTGATAGATTAGAAGGCTATAAAGTAGGTGAAAGTGGTAGTGATGATGGGGTTTAGGGTTGGTAGGAGCCATGATGGCTTTGGTGGTGGATGTGGTGGTGGAAGACGGAGCAGGTGGTGGTGATGGCGTCACTGTGCACAGAAGGGGGGAGAAGAGGATGGGTTCGATATTTTTGGAGTAGGGGGTGTTTGGTTGGGATGGTATAGGGTTAGGTTGTTCGAGTGTGAGGCGGGTACAGCAAATCTTGATGTCTTGCGAAGCTGAGCCGTGGGATAATATCTTCTGGGACGGATCTAACGGCGAGATGGAGACAGATCATGAGCGACCGTTGGATGCCTGATACAATGAAACTGACGGCTCAAGATGGAGTTAGGTGTTGTAGTGTTAGACAGGAGCTTCAGACTTTGATGTACTGGCGATGCTGCGACCGTAGGATGCTGAGATGATCCAATATGACGGCTAGAAAGGGAAACGGGTATGGATATAGGAAATGGACTTGGGTGAGGGTTTTGGGCATTGGGTATGCCAAGCCCATATCTTCTTTAAGAACAATTCTTCCTCTTCAAGCCCACTTCTAGCCTTTTGGTCTTGTGCACAACATTCTTCGCGGCTTCCTTGTGTAATTCCTCCAGGCTTTTCACCGCTTTTCTGCTCTTTTCCGCTCCGCTATTCATCCAAACTTTATTTATTACCTAAAAATGCAAAATTAATTAATAAAAATATTTATTCTTGAAAACAAAGAAAATACAGAATATGGGATAAAATGTAGAATTAATGCACAAAAGATGAGTTAAATGCCCAGAAAAATATATAGAAATATGCACTTTTTAGCACTCATCAAATACCCCCAAACCTGAATTTTACTTGTCCTCAAGTAAAACAAAACTAAGGAAATACTACCTATACCACTGTCGCTGGTCTCTCGAATGCATTTAGCATATGCACTAAGCCTTTTAAACCACTAAGTGTCCCTAGTGGACGAGTGAAGTCTCGTGAAGGTTTGCTTAGAACGTACCTACAAAGTTCTAGGACAAAATATAAGCTCATATTCCATCAAATGTGACATGTGCAAGTCAGTTTAAGCTCACAACAAAATGGAGATGTCAATCTAGCTATCAAAGGCACAATCCTAGCACTGATAACAACTAAAGACACGTGATAAGAGTGTAAAGTGTATCTACACATGTTTCTAGAATGACCTGAAGTTATGACTACTAATCACCAAGAGATAGTTTTTAGGCTAAGAACCGAATTCTAAGCCAAGCTAGCTGTCCGGCTTTACGAGAATTGTGAATGTTCACCCAATGAGTTGGTGATATTTCAGTTTACCCGCGTTATACATCGATGGTTGCACCCTCCTTGCTTATTACAAGACTATTTACAACAAAAAGATGACTCTTTACATGACTCTTATTTACATTGATTACTCTCTTTTATTTTTGGAACAAGAGAGAATATTGTCTTTAACATGACAAAACATGGAATAAATACTTGATATTTTTGATTTTTCTGATTTTTTTTTTTTTTGAAGAAATAACTTTGATCTTTACAACATAGTGACACTTTTGATACATGAACCAAAAAGAAAAACATAATTACATGACTCTTAGCAAGAGGTGGCCCTTATCGAATGCATCCGGTCAAATTCTATGGTTGCTTTTCTTAACGTATCCTCCAACTTCTATCCCAGCCAACCAAAGAACAAGCTAGTCAAGTCTCATTCAGTATTCTAAAGTGATTGGAAATCTAACTTCCTATCAAACACCTTGAAGATCGAGGCTATACATGTATTGGTAGATCGTGCGCGTGCAAGTTTCTTATCACTATGTGAATTGTGCTAGAATCAGGGTGCCTAAATATCTAGACTAAGACTCCTAATAATTACATATTTGCACAAGAGTCAACATTTCAAGGTAAATGAGCTCCATTTTTTATGATTTTTTTAATTTATTATTATTATTATTTTTTTTTAATTTTTTTTGGAATTTTTAAATTTTTTCAAAAAGAGTTCAAAAAGAAGGAGTTCTTGTTTTCAATTATGGCATGTGATCGTGGTATCTACTCTATACCCCCAAACCTAAACTAAACATTGTCCTCAATGTTTCAAAAGATGTAAAGAATTATAATACAACATATGGAGAGGATTATGCTGAGTAGAGAAAAAGGAAAGAGAATACCCGATTTCGGCGAAAGCAAAATTAGAACTCCATTATTCAAGTCAAAAATCCAACATTTTTTTAGCCGAGATCATATTGGATTAGCACTATATATACAAAAGAAACAAAAGATTTAACTAAGAAACTATCTACAAGAAAATTTGGTTTTTAATGGGATTGGACTTTTGGGAAAATTTTGGTTTTGTCGGGAGACATTTGTTTTGATGGGAAAAAGAAAAATTTTGGTTTTTAGGGAAACATTTGGAAAACTTTGGTTTTTATGGGAGAAAAACATTTGGTTTTTAATGGGATAAGGAGACCAAGCCCACTGTTGGGTTTTGCGAAGCCCAGCTACGTTTTTGAAAAACAGGCCCCCTGCTGATGAGTAAAGCTCACTGTTGGTTTTTGGAATTTTGAAATTTTGGCCCACTTGAACTTTGGTTCAGGCCCACAGTTCAGAAACAAGCCCAGGTAACAATTTGAAATTTGGGCTCTTAAATAGCCAAAGGTCGAGGCCCAACTGGGCTTTGAAAACGTTTTCTGTTTTTGGGTCAAGCCCACAGTGTAAATGTTTAGTTTTCAAATGGATGTTAAGCCCACAGTCCCAGAAATTTAGTTGGGATTTGGCTAGCTACTAACTAAAATATGAGGCCCAACTGGGCTTTCAAAAGTTCAGTTTTCTTTAATTTAAACAACAGGCCCAAATTAATCTAAAACCACAAGCCCACAAGAAATTAAACAAACAAGCCCACAAGAAATTAATTACAAACCCAACAGAAAGATGGAAAAAATTATTACAAGCCCACAAATTAAAAATGGAAGCCCACAGGTTGGGTTCTCTTAATGGGTTTAGGCTTACTTGCTTAAGCACAGCCCAGCTGCTCAGTTTGGTTGCAAAAGCCCAGTTGGGCTTTGGATCATCCTAAGCTTTGGCTTCAACACTCAAGGCCCAGTTGGGCTTTGGTCCTTCTTCTTTGGCTTGTATTACAGACCAGTTTGGCTTGGGTTCTAGCTGCAGCTTTGGTTCAGCAGGTTTCAGCCTTAGCAGCACAACATCAAGCCCAGCAGCTCACAGGCTTCAAATTCAGCTAGAACAACAGGCAACAAGGGTAGCAGGCAGCAAGGGGAAGCAGCTCAGCAGCACCACAAGTTCAGCAGCACCACAAGCAGTAGCTGAACAGGGGCAACGTTGCAGGCTTGGCAGCAGCAGCTCTACAGGTTCAGCACAGAAGCAAGCTGCACAGGCCAGCAGCACAGGGAAGAGGAAGAAAGTAGCAGCAAGTGGCAGGCCCAGCTGCACCTCAATCAGCAGCAACAGCAAGGGCTCAGCCAAGCAAAACAGAGTCACAACAGCACAGCAACAGGAGCAATTCAGCAGCAACAGGCTGCAACAGCAGTACCACAAGTACCTGGCAACTCAGAGAAGAGGTTCAGTTCCCAGAATGATGCAGTTGAAGCAAAGGAGAAGAGATTATGCAAATGATGCAGATGTTTATGCTTACAGCTAAAGATGAACTAAGTTACACTACACTAAGTTACAGGTGCAGATGCAGCAGCAGCACCAGAGGCTGGCTAAGTTACACTAATATGCAGCACCAGAGGCTGGCTAAGATGAAACTAAGATATGCAAGATGCAGATGAACTAACATGCAAAAACAGCCAAGAAAAATTCAACACAACACAACCAAGTCCCCGGCAGCGGCGCCAAAAACTTGGTAGGCATTTAAAGATGTGAAAATAAGACAATAAATGGATGCCTACAGTAATACCGCAAGTGCACGGTCGTCAGTTGTAGCTCGTGCAAGTACGGGTCGATCCACAGAGACTGGGAGTGTTTTGGAGTTTTCTAGCTATTTTGGGCTCCTAAATTGTTGTTGGTTAACTATGAAGCCTTTTGGGCTTTGGGCTTAGGGTACCTTTGGATTATAGGCTTGTTTGACAATGAAGTGAACTGAGCTTGGGCTCAGTTGGTCTTGAAGTGCACTAGGCTTGGCCTTTGAAGTGCATTGGGCTTTGAGTGTCAATGGGCTTTGTAATGAATCTGGGCTTTTAGCCTTTGGTTCTAAGCTAACTGTTTGGAGCAGCAGCAGACAAGGTAAAGCGGGCTCTAGGCAGACAGGGCACTAAGTCACACAGGGCCAAGGATGGCATTTACAATGACATGTACAAAGAAAAAGTGACAATGGTATATACATGGAAGCAACACAGGGCAAAAGGATGCAAATTTACAATGGCATAGCAGTGATAAATCAAAGGCAATGGCCAAGGGCCGAAGGCAAAGGAAGAACAGGGCACAAAACAGTTATAAAAACAGCTATAAAAACAGTGATAAGAAGCCACAAAAACAGATAGATAACAAAGAAGAACAGGAAAGATGCTAGGCAGTGGCTGTTTTTTTGGTTAAATCCTTGTCCCTAATGGAGCTAGGTGGAGGTTCTAGCCTGCCTATGTTCCAGGGCATACATAAATGGAATGGAAGGAGAAGAAGCTTGTCCAACTGTTTTACTCCTAGCATTGACTGTCTTTTAACAGCACAATCAATCACAAGCAACAGTGGACACTAAATTCCTCCATTTCTCAATCATCTCAATTTACATGAATTCTAACCTAAACTTCCACCACTAACAGTGAACAAACTTAACATTTGAGGAACTAAACATTAAACACTAAACATAACAGTAAACTAACAGTGAACTATTGAGAAAACAGCAATGAAGGGAGACAGTAAACAAGAGTGATGAAAGAACACTAGGATGTTGAATCCACCATTAACCTAAGGGATATTCTACTTACAGCTAAGATAATTACCAAAGTGCTAATTGTCTGATTAAAGCACAACTAGTCTAAGGGCTTAGCAACACTGAACATGAGCTGCACATGATGAAGACTATCTCAGCATTCCAAACACAACATGAATGTCATAATTTGATCTGACTCCTTACTGGTTCATAGCTTCATCTAATCCTAGCATTTGAGGTTCAGAACATGATAGACATGAAGATAAACATACATTAACAGTTGACGGTGAAACAAAACATGAATTTAAACACAATAACATAACATGGGAAGCACATAACAGTGGATAAACTTAGAACAATTGAGGAACTAAACATTAACATCACATAGTATTAAACATAAAACATCACAGTGAACATAAATGGAACAGCACAAAAATTGGAGAGACTGGCTAATCCAGTTCTCCCAAAATCAAACCAAATGACACTGGCTATTCCAGCATGATTCCAACACTCACCCAATATCCCCTTTTATACCCAATTACATAATTAGGGTTTACACCCTTTTCACCCAAAAATTCCCAAAACAGTAGACATTAGGGTTCTACCTAATGTGACAGAAAATCACAGTTAGGTTCAATTACCTACCCTATATCACCCACTTTATCTTCTCCATGCTCTATCTCAACCTAATTAGGATTTATGTAAAAACCCCCAAATTGACAGAACTAGGGTTTGGTAAATTCTTACCCAAATTGATGCGATTACACGCTACTGACTTCGACCCATTCTTCTCCTTAGTCTCCTGCTCCTCTCCATGCCTCTGATTTCTTCTCTAGCCCTAGCTATTGTACCAATTTCTTTCCTAGGGTTTTCTGAGAAAGAAAAGAAAAGAAATTGGTAGGATAGATGGCTAGAAGATGGGGGGAATGATTATAGTGGAGTTGGTGGTGGTGTACGGTGTGAAGGAGTGGCGTTTGGTGGTACGACAGTGGTGGTGGCGGACATGGTGGAGTTGGCAGGAGCAGAGCTCGACTGCTCGAAGGAGGAAGATGAGAATTTGGGTAAGGTGCGTTTGGCTGAAGGGTATAGGTGTTCGATACTTGGGTGTTAGGCGGGTTTAGCAATTGTTGATGAACAGCGAGGATGAGACGTTGGATGCGAAGATGGTTGGTAGATCTAACGGTGGTATGAGAGATGAATCACTTCGACCGTTGGATTGTGAAATACAACAAAGCTGACGGCTCAAGATGGAGTTAGGTGCTGTAGTGTTAGACAGGAGCTTCAGACTTTGATGACTGGCGATGCTGCGACCGTAAGATGCTGAGATGATCCAATCTGACGGCTATAAAGGGAAACGGGCATGGATATATGAAATGGATTTGGGTGAGGGTTTTGGGCCTTGGGTATGCCAAGCCCATATCTTCTTTAAGAACAATTCTTCCTCTTCAAGCCCACTTCTAGCCTTTTGATCTTGTGCACAACATTCTTCGCGGCTTCCTTGTGTAATTCCTCCCGGCTTTTCACCGCTTTTCTGCTCTTTTCCGCTCCGCTATTCATCCAAACTTTATTTATTACCTAAAAATGCAAAATTAATTAATAAAAATATTTATTCTTGAAAACAAAGAAAATACAGAATATGGGATAAAATGTAGAATTAATGCACAAAAGATGAGTTAAATGCCAAGAAAAATATATAGAAATATGCAGTTTTTAGCACTCATCAAATACCCCCAAACCTGAATTTTACTTGTCCTCAAGTAAAACAAAACTAAGGAAATCCTACCTATACCACTGTCGCTGGTCTCTCGAATGCATTTAGCGTATGCACTAAGCCTTTTAAACCACTAAGTGTCCCTAGTGGACGAGTTGAAGTCTCGTGAAGGTTTGCTTAGAACGTACCTACAAAGTGCTAGGTCAAAATATAAGCTCAGATTCCATCAAATGTGACATGTGCAAGTCAGTTAAGCTCACAGCAAAATGGAGATGTCAATCTAGCTATCGAAGGCACAATCCTAGCACTGATAACAAATAAAGACATGTGATAAGAGTGTAAAGTGTATCTACACATGTGTAAAGAAAGATCGGATGTTATGACTACTAATCACCAAGAGATAGTTTCTCAGGCTAAGAACCAAGGTCGAAATCTAGCTAGCTGTCCGGACTTTACGAGAATTGTGAATGAGTTGGAGGTATTTCACAATTACTCGCGTTGTACATCAATGGCATACACCCTTCCTTGCTTATTACAATAAAACATAAAAGATGACTCTTTACATGACTCTTATTTACATTGACTACTCTCTTTTATTTTTGGAACAAGAGAGAATGGAATTGATAAATACTTGATTTTTTTGTATTTTTCTGAATATATACATCGTTTTTTTTTTGTTTTTTTTTTGCACAAGAACTTGAAATTGATTTTTACATATGGTAGCTCTTTTGATATATAACAAAAAGAAACAAAAAAATTACATGACACTTTGCAAGAGGTAGCCCTTTTTGATGCACCCAGTTAAATTCGATGGTTGTCTTTCTTAATGTAACCTCCACCTTCTATCCCAACCAACCAAAGAACAAGCTAGTCAAGTTTCGTTCAGTATTCTAAAGTGATTGGCAATCGTGACTTCCTATCAAACACCTTGAAGATCGAGGCCATACATGTATTGGTAGATCGTGCGCGTGCAAATTTCTTATCACTATGTGAATTGTGCTAGAATCAGGGTGCCTAAATATCTAGACTAAGACTCCTAATAATTACATATTTGCACAAGAGTCAACATTTCAAGGTAAATGAGCTCCATTTTTTATGTTTTTTTTTCTTTCAATTTTTAATTTTTAATATTTTTTTTTTTATTTTTATTTTTTTTAAAAAAGAAAATAAAATTTGGTTTTTGAATGGGAGCAAGCCCACTGTTTGGTTTTGTGTTTGCTTTGGCTCAGCTGGTTTGAAAACGTTTGGTGAAACTGAGTCCAAAATCTCGGCCTAGAATTTGGGTACTCGGCCCACTAACGAGTTAACCTAGCGTGATCGGTTACAAGCTCAGCTGGGTTTAAAAACCCAGAATACAAAATACAAGTCCAAATTAAACAAGCTCACAAAAATTAAATACAAGCCCACAAATTAAACAAACAAGCCCACAAAAATTAATTACAAACCCAACAGAAAATAAAAAGCCCAAAAATTGGCTTTAATATTACAAGCCCACAATTAAAAATTGGAAGCCCACAATTCGGGTTCTCTGAATGGGTTTACCTTTTTAGCACAACCCAGCTGCTCTGATATTGTTGCAAAAACCCAGTTGGGCTTTGGTTCTTTTCCTTGGTGGCGTCCCAGCAGAGGAAAAACTGGTTCAGAACAGCAGGTCCAACAGCAAATGAAGTGAAGCAGATGCAGATGCAAATGCTATGCAGTGAAATGCAAAAATAGCTAATAAAACTACTAGAGAAACAAACCCGAGTCCCCGGCAGCGGCGCCAAAAACTTGGTGGGCCCGGAGATGTGTGAAAATTAAGCGCAATAAAAACGGGCCTACAGTAATACCGCAAGTGCACGGTCGTCAGTTGTAGCTCGTGCAAGTACGGGTCGATCCACAGAGACTGGGAGTGTTTTGGAGGTTTCTAGCTATTTTGGGCTCCTAAATTGTTGTTGGTTAACTATGAAGCCTTTTGGGCTTTGGGCTTAGGGTACCTTTGGATTATAGGCTTGTTTGACAATGAAGTGAACTGAGCTTGGGCTCAGTTGGTCTTGAAGTGCACTAGGCTTGGCCTTTGAAGTGCACTGGGCTTTGAGTGTCAATGGGCTTCTAGATTAACCCAAGACTGAACTGGGCTTTGTAATGAATCTGGGCTTCAGTAGTCTTTGAAATGAACTGAACTGAACTGGGCCTTAGGCCATTAGTGACTGGACTTTGAACCTGGGCTTTTAGCCTTTGGTTCTAAGCTAACTGTTTGGAGCAGCAGCAGACAAGGTAAAGCAGGCTCTAGGCAGACAGGGCACTAAGTCACACAGGGCCAAGGATGGAATTTACAATGACATGTACAAAGAAAAAGTGACAATGGTATATACATGGAAGCAACACAGGGAAAAAGGATGCAAATTTACAATGGCATAGCAGTGATAAATCAAAGGCAATGGCCAAGGGCCAAAGGCAAAGGAAGAACAGGGCACAAAACAGTTATAAAAACAGCTATAAAAACAGTGATAAGAAGCCACAAAAACAGATAGATAACAAAGAAGAACAGGAAAGATGCTAGGCAGTGGCTGTTTTTTTGGTTAAATCCTTGTCCCTAATGGAGCTAGGTGGAGGTTCTAGCCTGCCTATGTTCCAGGGCATACATAAATGGAATGGAAGGAGAAGAAGCTTGTCCAACTGTTTTACTCCTAGCATTGACTGTCTTTTAACAGCACAATCAATCACAAGCAACAGTGGACACTAAATTCCTCCATTTCTCAATCATCTCAATTTACATGAATTCTAACCTAAACTTCCACCACTAACAGTGAACAAACTTAACATTTGAGGAACTAAACATTAAACACTAAACATAACAGTAAACTAACAGTGAACTATTGAGAAAACAGCAATGAAGGGAGACAGTAAACAAGAGTGATGAAAGAACACTAGGATGTTGAATCCACCATTAACCTAAGGGATATTCTACTCACAGCTAAGATAATTACCAAAGTGCTAATTATCTGATTAAAGCACAACTAGTCTAAGGGCTTAGCAACACTGAACATGAGCTGCACATGATGAAGACTATCTCAGCTGGTTCATAATTTCATCTAGTCCTAGCATTTGGGATTCAGAACATACATAACAGAAACAGTACAGAACATGATACAAATATTACAGAAACATAACATAACAGGAGACATGAAACATAACATGGATAGCAACAACACATTACATCAAATGGAGAAACTGAACAATACACAGAACATGGAAAAACATGGATAGCAAAACAGTGAAGAACAAAGGATAAAAACAGAGCATAAAATGGAAATTTTTACAGAACTCACAGTTCTGGACACACTGGCTAATCCAGGCATGCCTCGATTTCACACCCAACACCTTTTATTTATACAAGCAAGCAAAACCCCAAAAATCCCCAAATTATCAGAAAATTAGGGTTTCACCAAAAAGTGAAATTGACTCACCTAACTCTCTGATTTCATCTCAATAGTCTCGACCCATGCTTCCTTCTCTTCTTCTCCTGCTTTTCCCATGCTCTAATTGCAACTCTATTCCAACCTAATCTACCAATTTCACCTCTAGGGTTTCTGATATCGGTGAGGCGTGAAATTGATAGATTAGAAGGCTATAAAGTAGGTGAAAGTGGTAGTGATGATGGGGTTTAGGGTTGGTAGGAGCCATGATGTCTTTGGTGGTGGATGTGGTGGTGGCAGACGGAGCAGGTGGTGGTGATGGCGTCACTGTGCACAGAAGGGGGGAGAAGAGGATGGGTTCGATATTTTTGGAGTAGGGGGTGTTTGGTTAGGATGGTATAGGGTTAGGTTGTTCGAGTGTGAGGCGGGAACAGCAAATCTTGATGTCTTGCGAAGCTGAGCCGTGGGATAATATCTTCTGGGACGGATCTAACGGCGATATGGAGACAGATCATGAGCGACCGTTGGATGCCTGATACAACGAAACTGACGGCTCAAGATGGAGTTAGGTGTTGTAGTGTTAGACAGGAGCTTCAGACTTTGATGTACTGGCGATGCTGCGACCGTAGGATGCTGAGATGATCCAATCTGACGGCTAGAAAGGGAAACGGGTATGGATATAGGAAATGGACTTGGGTGAGGGTTTTGGGCATTGGGTATGCCAAGCCCATATCTTCTTTAAGAACAATTCTTCCTCTTCAAGCCCACTTCTAGCCTTTTGGTCTTGTGCACAACATTCTTCGTGGCTTCCTTGTGTAATTCCTCCCGGCTTTTCACCGCTTTTCTGCTCTTTTCCGCTCCGCTATTCATCCAAACTTTATTTATTACCTAAAAATGCAAAATTAATTAATAAAAATATTTATTCTTGAAAACAAAGAAAATACAGAATATGGGATAAAATGTAGAATTAATGCACAAAAGATGAGTTAAATGCCTAGAAAAATATATAGAAATATGCACTTTTTAGCACTCATCACATATCCACTACGCATAGTGTCACTTGTGTTTCGATCTCTCCTAGTGGAATTCGCACCACTATTTCTCCTTTAGGTTTTGTTGTGGATTTTCCAAAGCCATGAACAAGATATGTTGAACAAGACATTTCTTCATATTTGAATCCCATTCCTTTGAACGCATGATAAAATATTATATCCACTGAACTCCCTGTATCGACTAAAGTTCTGTTCAATATCCATTCTTCCGTGGATTTTGTTGTTGTCCCCTTCTCTTTTCGTGTAATAGGTACTGTGATAACCAATGGAGATGTGTGGTTCAAATTTTCTTTTGGTATTTCTGCCGCCATGAATGTGATTTTTTTGTTTTCCCAATATTTCAAGGGTGATGTCTTTTCTACCGCCATAACCTTCCTTCCTTCAAAATCTCGTTTATGTATTCTTCCTTCGATGTTTTCATGGAATTCATTAACCATTGTTTTTGTTATCATATTACACTCCAATCTTTTGTCATCTTCATTGACTCTAATCATTTTTCTTTTAACTGGTTCACTGATTTGTTTAATCAATTTTTTGATTTGAACAATCTCAACAACAATCTTCAACTTTCAATCTTCAGCCTCCCTGTTTCTAGCGCCATTATGTAGTTGTAGGAAATCCTACACTACACCCCTCACAAGATTTCATTAACATTCAACTCATTTTAGATTAACAATCTTAATTTTATTGATGAATCTTTGAACAATCTTACAAGAAAAGATAAAGGAATCAAGAATAACTACTGCTCTAGATTTTCTCTCTCCTATTTACTTGCTTCTCACTCAGAAAAGATCTCTCCCCTTTCCTTTACAACTGAACGGCTATTTATAGGGAATTACATAGTGGATGACAGCTAATCTTTCCTTTATTTTCGGATATGGCTTGCGACATTCTCGCAACCTTACAAATGTTAATCTCGCAAACTCTCTAATTTTCGCAGGACCATCACATTTTTCTCATGATTTAGCTGACGTCGTTTATTATGTCATTTCTGAAATTGTTCTGCGACACTGTTGTGTTGTGCTGTTAATAATTTCGCTGAGGCATTATTGCTGCGAGATTCTGATCCTACACCATCAAAGACTGGTGGTACGTTTACTGAGATAGAACTTCTATCCATAGAGTCAGATCGCTACAAACACAGACTTGTGAGGTCTTAACGTGTTTGCCTGCTCTGATACCAATTGAAAAAGCGGGGGGTCTAACAACACCACCCAATATTTCGCTTAGCAATCTGTATGGACTAACTCCTAAATACTTTCTAGAGAATCAACTAGACAGTCAGAATCAATCTAGGTAAAAGTATCTCAAGGAGTTAATATATCTCTCTTGTTTTAATTTACTCAAGCTAATAGAAATCAACGAGTCTTAATCAAACACAAGGAATAACTTGGACGGTACCAAAGACCAATGTCCAAGGATCAATCAATGACAATCAAACAACCAAAGGTGGGATTATACCAATTGATGATCTATACGCACAACCTGTATTATTTCAATTATAAAGATAAACAATATAATGCGAAAACTGAAATAACAGACACCAGAAATTTTGTTAACGAGGAAACCGCAAATGCAGAAAAACCCCGGGACCTAATCCAGATTGAATACACAATGTATTAAGCCGCTACAGACACTATCCTACTCCAAGCTAACTTCGGACTGGACTATAGTTGAACCCCAATCAGTCTCTCACTGATCCAAAGTACAATTGTACTCCCTACGCCTCTGATCCCAGCAGGACACTACGCACTTGATTCCCTTAGATGATCTCACCCACAACTAAGAGTTGCTACGACCCAAAATCGCAGGCTTTAACAATGAACAAATATGTCTCACACAGACAAGTCTATCAAAGGATCAATCTGTCTCCCACAAAAAAACCCTAAAGTTTTTGTTTCGTCTTTTGATAATAATCAAGGTGAACAGGAACCAATTGATAATCCGGTCTTATATTCCCGAAGAACAGCCTAGATTAATCAATCACCTCACAACAATCTTAATCGTATGGTAGCGAAACAAGATGTCGTGGAATCACAAACAATGAGACGAAGGTGTTTGTGATTACTTTTTATATCTTGCCTATCGGAGAAATCAAACAATCTCTAGCCAATCAATATGGTTGTACGATTACGATAGAAGATGCAAGATCAGATCACACAATTACGATAAAAGTATTATCGGTCTGGTTTCACAATCCCAATGAAGTCTTTAAGTCGTTAACCTGGTTTTAGAAGAAGAAAACCAAAGGTTAAAGGAGAACCGACTCTAGCACGCAAACTAGTAGCACACGTAAGGTGTGGGGATTAGTTTTGCAGAGTTGCTAGATGTCCCCTTATATATATAGTATTTCAAATCAGGGTTTTGCCTTAGTTACAAAGCAATCAATATCCACTGTTAGATGAAAACCTGATTTAGATTCAAGCTAATATTTCTCAACCGTTAGATCGAAAACTTAGCTTGTCACACACAAATGACTGTACGCTTTTAGGTTTGTAAACCGCACCCAAACATGTACATTGTTGGTTCAACAATAGTTTACCAAAAAGGTTAACCATAAGAGAATTTCATACCAACCATGTTCTTCTTCACCATAACTAGTTCAATCGACTCAAATGAACTAGTTAAGAGAGTTGTTCAATTGCAAGGAAATCTTATGTAACTACACAAGACATAATTGAAGCAAAGATGATTTGATTCACAAGAATCGGTTCTTGAACTTTAATATCCACGGTTTGCAAAAGCATTCCTTAGTCTTTTAAGATTAAGTTCAGAGATCATCTTTAGATATATAACCTTCTCAAGTTCGCAGACTAGGTTCGCGGACTTAAGACACCGGACAAAGTTTACAAACTCCAGCAGAAATTCTCGGGTTTGAGAACTTCGCCGGTTCGCGGACTGGGTTCGCGGACTTGGCTCACGCAAGTAGTTTGTCAACTCTAGCAGAAATTCTCGGGTTTGAGAACTTCGGCAGTTCGCGGAATGAGTTCTCGGACTTGGTACTTTCCATACTTCCGGTTCTCTTGATCAACAAAGTTCGAGAACTTCGGTTCAAGGAATATATTGGTTATGTAATCTAAACTCTCATTCCAAACATTGAAACATTCTTAGAGGATGTTATATAGTTGTTACACCATTTCTCGTCAAAGCAATTTTCAAGGTGGTTGAAACATTCATGACTTTCGTTACTAGGTAAAGATAAACTTGGTCGAAGCGAAAAGCTTACCAACACATATTTCGAGATATAGATAGGAGAGGTATACTCCGCTCGAAATACCAAATGTGTATGATCTAGTCTAAATATATAGCATACGACTTCTGTCTCAAAGAGTAGGAGATAAAATAGATAGACTTTTGAGTGACAGATAAGTTCAAGTATCCACATACCTTTTTGTCTAGAAGTTCCACCGGTTCCTTGATTAGTCCTTCTGCTTGTATGATGAATCGCCATGAAGTCCTTGAGCTCAACTACATTTACTATCCTAGTCCGAGACTTAGCTATAAGAGACTAGAAATCAAGACTTATAGTTTTGATCACTAACATTGATAAACATGCTTGAGATAGCAACGCATGCGAGTTTGACCGAGCAGTGCTCTAACATAGTAGACACTAGACTTATTGAAAGTCACCATCTGTTCAGAAGCAGCTCCAAAATCATCAATGATATTAAGTAGATTATTCACATTATGAAGATCAACATTAATGAACAACAGGCAATCATCAACGAAAAATAAATGGGATATAGGTGGAGCACTTGAAGCAATTTTGATACCTTCTATTTGATTGTTTTGTTCAACCTTGAGAAGTTGTCGAGAGAAAGCTTCCATCACAATTATGAATAGGTAGGTGACAGAGGGTCACCTTGCCTCACTCCCCTTGATGGAAAATAGGATTTGCATGGAGCACCATTTAAAAGTTTAGAAATTTGGGTGGTACTCACACATTGCATAATGAGGTTACACCAGTCTGAGCAGAAACCTTTTTTCAGCATAGCATCTTTCAGAAACGACCATTCAAGCCTATCAAAGGCTTTTGACATATCGAGTTTTAGTGCTAAGTGCTTACTGTCTTCCTTCTTATTCTTCATGGTATGAACAATTTCCCGAGCAAGATGAATATTATCTGTCGACCTTGAACATATGCATATTGAAGTGGAGATATCACTTTTGCCATCACCTTTTTCAATCTTGTTGACAATATCTTTGAGATTACTTTATAAGAGGTATTGCAAAGTGCAATAGGCCTCAAATCTGAAGGGAACTATTTATTTTTAGTTTCAGGAATAAGTGAAATATTAGTAACATTCAAGCTTTTAAGAATATAGCCTGTATGAAATAATTGTTTCGCCATTTCTATAACATCAGTTCCTATAATATCCCAGTGATGTTGAAAAAAACCAGGTGGAAAACCATCTGGTCGAGGATGCTCAAGAATTTTCATCAACTCCAAATTATCTGCAGAAGTAATAATTGTAGGAATATAATTTAAGATATCTTTATTTCTTTCAGGAGATGAAGTAGTATGGTGTGAGCTATAGTGATCAGTAAGCAGGTTTTACAACTCTTCCCTAGTAGTGCACCAAGATCCATTGCCATCCTTTAAAGCAACAATGATATTTGGTATTTATGTCCATTTCCAGATAATATTCATCTCTTGCTTTTTGACCCCAAAATTCATGTTGAACTTGATGCCAATGTTCTAATTAATTTTCCACATGTTGTACTTCATTGTTGGTATTTTGATGCTGGTTGTTTTGCTGCAAGACTTATAACTGTTGGTGAAGTAGATCAATATTACTTTGTATATCTCCATATTTCTCCCTATTCCATTTTGAGATATACCTCATGGTAGTAATGAGTCTTTTTGATAGTTTGAACCCATGTGAACCATTTACTTGTTGTTCCCAAGCATTATCTATCTCACTTTTGAGTGTTTCATCGCTCTCATAGCATTGGAAATATCTCCAATTCTTTTTCCTATCACCTGTTGCAGAAGAAGTATCTAACATTATTGGGCAATGATCTGAACCCAGTTATGGAAGATGGAGGAGTTTTGAGTCTGGGAAATGAATGATCCAATCACTATTGACAATAGCTCTATCAAGTTTTGACTTCTAATACTAGTACCATGAACATTACTTGACCAAGTGAAAGATTTTCCAGTATAACCCAAATCTTCCAAACCAGCTTCATAAATAAGATTGATGTAAGAAGAATCCCTTGATGAAGAAACCATATTATTTGAAGAAAGATAAGTATTGGAAGTAGTTGATAAATTTCCATTCACATGAAACCTCCCTTCATTATTGAAAACCATATTTAAATCTCCCATAACAACTCATGGTTGTGTGATGCTTTGACTTAAATTCTTAATATAAGTCCATTTCTTTTCCTTGTGATTTGGATAAGAAGACCCATACATGACCATTCAAGCTTTGAAGGATCATCCTGCACTAAACAGTTAATAATCCAAGAATCCGCATTCACAACATTAAACTGGAAACCATCTTTCCAGAGAAGAATTAAACCTCCTACTGAGCTTCTTGAGGATACAAGTTTATGATGGGGAAATTTATATTGTTTGATAAAATTTTTCATTTTATCTTCACCTATTTTAGCTTCATAGATGAAAATAACATCAGGGTCATATCTATAAAGAAGATATTTGAGATGGTCTCTAGTAGTTTTATTAGCAAAACCTTGACAGTTCCTGTTAGAGCACTGCTCGGTCGAACTCGCGAGCGTTGCTATCTCAAGCTTGTCTGTCAATGTTAGTGATCAAAACTATAAGTCTTGATTTCTAGTCTACTTATAGTGATGTCTCGGACTAGGATTGATTGTGTAGTTAAGCATTAGACTTCACGACGTTCATCAATTGAAGACGAAGAACTACTAAGGAGAGCTTGTGGAACTTCATCAACAAAAGGTATGTGGAGACTAAAACTCATCTATCACTTGGAAAGTATATTTCTACTCTATCTCCTATATTGAGACAAAAGTCGTATTACTATAAAGTATTCGATTATATACATTTGGGATTTCAAGCTGAGTTTAACTCGCTTATATATTTCTCGAAATATGTGTTGGTAAGCTTTCACTTCAACCAAGTTCATCTTATATTCTTGACGAAAGTCAAAAGATGATCATGTGAAAATCGCCGAGTAACATCTTACATGGTTTGTGTGATACAATCATTTGGTGTTGACTTGGAATGTTTCGTTATGATTATTTCAATAACTTGAAAATTGCTTTGATGCTAATAGTGTGTGAAAACGGCTATTGTCATCCTCTAAGAAAGTTTCAAGGGTTGAAATATAGTTTAGAACTATTGGATTATGAACATAATATGCATTCTTGCATGTATGTGATCCATGCCAAGAACTATAGTATGCATACCCGTATGCGTACTTTTAGTTGTGGAATTCCGGGTACCCAGTACACGTACCGGTACCCATACTTGCGTAAGGTATAGGTCCGGGAATTTCTGCTGGGTTTTGGAAGTGTACTAAGGTATGCGTACCCATTCGCATACTGGCGAACCCAAACTCAGACCGGCTACTTAGGTATGCGTACCCGTATGCATACTTGAGTGGTTAAAGTTCTAAAATCGGTTGGCTCATGAACTAATACATTTATATATTAAAGAATGCATTCTTTGCAAACCGTGGCTATAATGTTCGTGAATTGGTTCGAGTGAATCAAACCGATTTTGCTTCGATTGTGTTCTTGTATACTTCTATGAGAATATAACAATTGAACAACTCTAAAACTAGTTTCATTTGAGTCATTTGAACTAGTTGTGGTTAAGATGAATAAGGTTGATATGGGGGTGTTCATATAGCTAACCTCGGTTAATTACTGTTGAGCCAACATGGTGTACACTTTAAGGTACGGTTACTCAAACCTGAAAAAGTGGGGGTACAACAACCACACCCAATATTTCGCTTAGAAATCTGTATGGACAAACTCCAATATACTTTCTAGAGAATCAACTAGACAGTCAGACTCAATCTAGATAAAAAGTATATCAAAGAGTTTATATCTCAATCTCTCGATTTGATATATACTCAAGCAAATAGAAATCTGCGAGTCTTCAAATACTAGAGAGATAACTTGGATGGTACCAAACACCAATATCCAAGTGTCAATAAATTTAAATCAACAACCAAAAGGTCGGATATTCTAATTGATTGACCAACGCACAACCTGTGATATTTCAATTATATAACAAAATATAATGCGGAAAAGAAATAACACAAACACCAGAATTTTGTTAACAAGGAAACCGCAAATGCAGAAAAACCCCGGGACCTAGTCCATATTGAACACACACTGTATTAAGCCGCTACAGACACTAGCCTACTCCAAATTAACTTCGGTCTGGACTGTAGTTGAACCCCAATCAATCTCACACTAATCCAAGGTACAGTTATGCTCCTACGTCTCTGATCCCAGCAGGATGCTACGTACTTGATTCCTTTAGCTAATCTCACCCACAACTAAGAGTTGCTACGACCCAAAGTCGAAGACTTTAATAAAAAAATCTGTATCACACAAAAAAGTCTACGGTAATAGATAAATCTGTCTCTCACGAATATACCTACGAGTTTTGTTCCGTCTTTTGATAAATCAAGGTGAACATGAACCAATTGATAAACCAGACTTATATTCCCAAAGAATAACCTAGTATTATCAATCACCTCACAATAATCTTAATCGACGCAGCGAAAAAAATATTGCGGAATCACAAACGATGAGACGAAGTGTTTGTGATTACTTTTATATCTTGTCTATCGGAGATATCAATCTCAAGCCAATTATTACAATTGTACTCGTACGATAGAAACAACAAGATCATATCACACAACTACAAGAAAGTAGTATCGATCTGGATTCACAATCCCAATGAAGTCTTTAAGTCGTTAACCTGGTTTAGAAGAAGAAACCAAAGGTTAAAGGAGAATCGACTCTAGCTTAGCACAACTAGTATCACACAGAAGGTGTGGGGATTAGGTTTCCCAGTTGCTAGAGTTCTCCCTTATATAGTCTTTCAAATCAGGGTTTGCAATCAATGTTAGCTTGGTAACAAAGCATTCAATATCCACCGTTAGATGAAAACCTTATTAGATTCAAGCTAATATCTTTCAACCGTTAGATCGAAAACTAGCTTGTTACACACAAATGAAATGCATGTTTCTAGGCTTGTGTAACTGTACCCAAACTTGTACATTTGTTGGTTCAACAATAGTTAACCAAATGGTTAGCCATATGATCACTTTCATATCAACCATATTCTTCTTCACCATAACTAGTTCAAGCGAGTCAAATGAACTAGTTAGAGAGTTGTTCAATTGCAAGGAAATCTTACGTAACTACACAAGACACAATTGAAGCAAAAACGATTTGATTCACTCGAATAGGTTCATGAGCTATATAGCCACGGTTTGCAATTTACATTCCTTAGTTTATATAAGAGTAAGTTCACAAACATCGTTTTTAGATATAACATACTCAAGTTCGCGGACTTAAGTTCCCGGACGGTGTTCACAAACTCTAGCAGAATTTGTCGGGACGAGAACTTTCGCCAGTTCGCGGACTTGGCTCACGCCACCATTCATCAACAAAGTTCGCAAACTTGGGTTCAAGGAATAAGGACTTATACATATATGTGTTTCCACAACAATGCTTATATCCTCCAATGGTTATATAATCTAAACTCTCATTTCAATCATTGGAACATTCTTAGAGGACGTTGATATTCTATAGTTGTTATTCACAAACTATTTTTCGTCAAAGTAAGCAATTTCCAAAGTGATTGAAACTTGTCATGACTTTCGTCACTAGGTAAAGATGAACTTGGTTAAAGCGAAAATCTTACCAACACATATTTCGAGAAATAGATATGCGGGATAAACTCGGCTCGAAATAGCAAATGTGTATAATCTAAGTCTATATAGCAAAACGACTTTTGTCTCAAGATAGGAGATAAATAGACTTTTGAGTGATAGATAAGTTCAAGTCTCCACATACCTTTTAGTCTACGAAGATCCACCGGTTCCTTGAGTAGTCTTGCGTCTTGTATGATGATTACCATGGAGTTCTTGAGCTCAACTACACTTTATATCCTAGTCCGAGACATTAGCTATAATAGACTAGAAATCAGGACTTATAGTTTTGATCACCAACATTGACAAACATGCTTGAGATAGCTACGCATGCGAGTTCGACCGAGCAATGCTCTAACAATCTCCCCCTTTGTAAATTTTAGTGACAAAACTATCAATACATATGGAATACAAAAATAAATAAATAACTTTTGTAGCTCCTAATCCATACGCCTAATCTTCAACATTACTTGAAATCTTCGTCACTTCCAAGTACTCCAATGATCCCAAAGGTTGTAAGTTCATCATCATCGTTGTTGAAAATCCATAGCTATAACAATGAGAAAACAAGAGTTCTCAATCATTGTTATACAGTGTCATAGTATCATTACACAACGTCAAAGTTCAATTGTATCACAACTTCAACAACAATACTATGGTGATATGTATCACTCCCCCTTAGTCAATACTCCATCTCACATGGAAACCCCCCCTACATAATGATCCGAAAACCATATGTATTTGTAGTGTGAACTACATATTAATTCTCCCCCTTTTTGTCAATAAAATTGGCAAAGGTACAAGAACGGGATCCTAATAAAATTTCCGAAAGAGAAATTTCTTAACCAAAAGAAAGCAAAAATATATCATCTTATATAGATGCAATCATAAAGCCGAAGCTAAATGCATTCATTAAGGAGTTTGTAAAGATACAAGATAACCCCTATAATATTCCACAACCGCACTCCCCATAAAGATTTGGCAATTAAGCACAAGTTCAATTAAGAACTCTCCCCCATAAAATGTCATTCCCGAAAGAACAACAAGAGCGACCTTAATTTCGAAAGAAAAGAAGGATTTTATTGGACATATCAAATCACATACAAGTATGAATTTGAATCCAAAAAATTCAATTAAACTAACCACAAGAGGACCCATGATTAATTTAATCAAAAAATGCTCAACATAAGTGAACTTATGGAGACTTAAAACATACAATTAGATTAATCACAAGAGAACCCATAATTAATCTAGTCGAAATACACAATCAAACTAATCACAAAAGTAATCAATTTAATTGGTCATGCTCGACATAAGAAAACTTACGGAGCAACAACTAAATAACCAAACAAGATGATTAGTTTAGTTGAATATGCTCGACATAAAGTAGCTCACGGAACAACAACATAGCTAATCATAAAAATAATCAAATTGGTCGTTCAATTCTCAACATAAGACACTTCACGGAGCCTTACAGTAATACATAAAATATGGATCAGGGAAGATCAATACTGCGGAATACACAAGGATTCATTCTATTTTCCATCACTATTCGCATAACGACATTCAATAGACATAATCCTTGCAAACAAAAGATTTTAATCTATCTTCCATCAATAATTGACATAATAGGCTTAACTTTTGTATTTTTCAAAAGTATATTCATTCTTTTATCAATACATGCATATCGACATACGAAAGACTTTACTTTTGACAACATATGGGACAGTCCGAGTTCACGGACGTAAACACACATATCCCGTAACAATATTGCAATATATAAAACCATAAAGATTAATACTGCTAAAAATCATCTTCCAAACAAATTTAGAGTTTAAACCAATAAATCTAAAAACATGAAGATGAAAACGTTGGACATAGCTATGAGTAAACACAATAATGGCTATTCCAAACTCTAGTTATTCTTCTAACAAAAAAAAGAAAATAGAAGATTTACTAGGAAAACAAAGAAGAAATCAACAAGTTAGGGAACAAAAGAAGACTCCATTGCCATGGCCGAACACGAACTAAGGTCAAATAGACGGTTCAGGATCTTCACGAGTCTTAGCGTCTCAAAATCCGTTGCAATGAATCGACTGGAGAAAATGGATCTCTAGCAAAGCTTTGAGCACCGATCTAAGAGTCTGATATTTGCATCGTGTCTGAAGCTTGTGATTATCAGCATCGATTGCATCTTCGAAGAAGAGATTCTCTTTATGAAGATCATTGTTGTGCGATTTTATGAGACCAAGGTCAGTTGAAACCTTTTTCAACTCAGTTTTCAACACATCAAGACTTTTCAGAGTATCAACGATCTGCAGTTTTGCTTCCTTAAAATACTTAAGAAAGTCATGGACCACTTCAGCAGAAATCATATCATCCTTCTCAACGTTCTCATGAGTATATGCATAGTAACACGAGGCATTGGGATGATTTTCATCTACAAGGGTTATTTTCTTCCTCCCTTCGGATTCAAAACCAATACCTTTATCAAGAAAGCCTTTAGTAAAACCACATGATTGTGAAGAGGACGACATTCTTGATAAACCAAAATAACCTAGAATACGCAAACGTGACTCAGAGGTTTGGTATTTATATGGTTTCTTAGGAAAGAAGGCCTTTAGGGTTTGCAAACCGTTGACTCGTGATGGTAACCCTTGTACACATACGAATACAACATGGCCCATAAGGAATAAAACAACAAAAGAACTTTTGCTACATGAGAATTCATAAATGGCTCAATAAATTCCTTACCATAGGAGTAATTTTAGAGCACAAGTGTAGCAATCCACAAAGTTGCAAAAGAATTCATAAAGAGAGAAACGATACTAGACAACACAAATACTTCTTAGGTAATATTGTCTGTAAACACTAGTTTAGCTATAAACGATAAGAGGATAGCTCAACTAAGTTGAACATCAAATTGGCATAGTATACCTGATTTTTACACATCTTGCTCAACAGGATTTTTATGAGCAAGTTCTTAACCCTTGTGATTAATTAGCACAAGTATGAGCTTTGAGCTCATTAAAAGAACTTTGTTTATGATCGTGTCTCTTTTTCCTTCTGAATCTAGAAAGAGATCCCTTTTTATGTGAGAAATTATCATAAAACTTAAATACGAGACATAGTTAGAGTTCTTACCAGAAAATTTTTGACTTGAGGAGGATGACAACCTGTCGACAATTCCTTTATATCCTTCAATTATCTCCATCAGGTTATTTCTCATATCATCAATTTTTCTTCTTTCTTTTGGAATTTCGTTCACATTAAGGGAAATGTTATGTCCATAGGAAATGACATGATCTTTCCTTGGACGATTCTTGTTAAAACTCTTATTCTGCTTTAGAGCATTTGAGAAACTCATTGAACTGACCTTCCTGGTAACATACACAGCGTAAGTACCAAAACCAACTGGTTTAGACATACGAATGTCAGTTACACCTTTGAGAATTAAGTCTAAGGTGTGTTGTAGTTGAACCAAGGAGGTTTTATTCAACCTAGAGTTTCTATTTTATTTAGCAGAGCCTTTTTCATCGCAAAAGAGGCATACTTTCTGATCACAAGAGTTGTTAGAGCATAGCTCGGTCGACCTCGCATGCGTTGCTATATCAAGCATGTTTGTCAATGTTAGTGATCAAAACTATGAGTCTTGATTTCTAGTCTATTATAGCTAAGTCTCGGACTAGGATAGAAAAGTGTAGTTCAGCTCAAGAACTTCATGGAGATTCATCATACAACGACGAAGATCTACTCAAGGAACCGTGGAACTTCATCAACAAAAAGGTATGTGGAGACTTGAACTTATCTATCACTCAAAAGTCTATTTATTTTATCTCCTACTTCTTATGAGACAAAAGGTCGTATGCTATATAGACAAGATCATACACATTTGACATTTCGAGCTGAGTATTCACTACTTATCTTTTTCTCGAAATCGTGTGTTGGTAAAACGTTTCGCTTTGATCAAGTTTATCTTCACCTAGTGACGAAAGTCATGAAAAGTTTCAATTACTTTGAGAATTGCTCTGACGTGAAACAATATGTTAATAACGGCTATATAACATCCTCTGAGAATGTCTCAATGATTGTAATGAGAGTTTAGATTACATAACCATGTATTCCTTAATCCGAAGTTTTCGAACCTTGTTGATTGAGAGAAACCGGAGGAATTGGATTTGCCAAGTCCGCGAACTCAGTTTGCGAACTCAGTCCGCGAACTAACGGAAGTTTTCTTGCCGAGAATTTCTGCTGGGATTTTCCAAAAACTCGTTTGCGTGTTTAGTCCGCGAACCTAGTCCGCGAACTGGCGGAAGTCTCTTTGCCGAGATTTTCTGCTGAGTTTGGAAAACTCTGCCAGTTGCATTAAGTCCGCGAACTTGTTTGTGAGCTTAAGTGGTTATGATCTAAAGATGTGCTCTGAACATGAAACTTAAATTACTAAGGCATGCTTTATGCAAACCGTGGCTATAAAGTTCATGAGCCGATTCAATCGAATCGAATCATCTTTCTTTCAATTGTGTCTTGTGTAGTTACATAAGATCTCATAGCAATTGAACAACTCTCTAACTAGTTCATTTGAGTCAATTGAAACTAGTTATGGTGAAGAAGAACTAGGTTATTATGAATTGCTCATATGGTTAACCTTTTGGGTTACTATATTGAACCAACATACACGTACACGTTTGGGCACGGTTTTCACAAACCCAGTAAACGTCTACCCAAGTTTATGCGACAAGCTAAGTTTTCGATCTAACGGTTGAGAAATATTAGCTTGAATCTAAATCAGGTTTTCATCTAACGGTGAATATGGATTACTTTGTAACTAAGGCAAAATCCTGATTTGAAGGCTATATAAAGGAGACATCTAGCATTGTGCAAAACTAATCCCCGCACGTCTGTGTGATACTAGTGCGCTCGCTATAGTCGATTCTCCTATAACCTTTGGTTTTCTTCTCTAAAACCAGGTTAACGACTTAACGACTTCATTGGGATTGTGAAGCCAGACCGATACTACTTTTATCGTAGTTGTGTGATCTGATATTGCATCTTCTATCGTACGAGTACAATCTATTGATTGTCTTGAGATCGTGAGAGTTCTCCGATAGGAAAGATAAAGAAGTCACAAACATCTTCGTCTCACTATTTGTGATTCCTCGACAAACCGCTTGTGTAGTCAAGAAGGATTGTTGAGAGGTGATTGATTAATCTATGCTGTTCTTCGGGAATATAAGACCGGATTATCAATTGGTTCTTGTTCACCTTGATTTTATATCTTAAGACGGAACAAAACCTAGGGTTATTCTGTGGGAGACAGATTTATCCTTTTATAGACTTTTCTGCGTGAGACAGATTTGTTTATTATCAAGTCTGCGATTTTGGGTTGCAGCAACTCTTAGTTGTGGGTGAGATCAGCCAAGGGAATAAAGTGCGCAGTATCCTGCTGGGATCAGAGGCGTAGGAGTACAACTGTACCTTGGATTGGTGGGAGACTGATTGGGGTTCAACTATAGTCCAGTCCGAAGTTAGCGCTTTAGTAGGCTAATGTCTGTAGCGGCTTAATACAGTGTGTATTTAATCTGGACTAGGTCCCGGGGTTTTTCTGCATTTGCGGTTTCCTCGTTTACAAAACTTCTGGTGTCTGTGTTATTTCTTTTACGCATTATATTTTATATAATTGAAATAATACAGGTTGTGTGTTAAGATCATCAATTTGAAATCCAACCTTTGGTTGTTTATTTATATTGATTGATCCTTGGATATTGGTGTTTGGTACCGTCCAAGTTATTCCTTGTGTTTGAGTAAAGACTCGCTATTGTTTTAGCTTGAATAAATCAAAACAAGTGAGAGATATTGACTCCTTGAGATACTTTAATCTAGATTGAGTCTGACTGTCTAGTTGATTCTCTAGCAAAGTATTTTGGAGTTAGTCTATACAGATTGCTAAGCGAAATATTGGGTGGTGTTGTTAGACCCCCGCTTTTTCAATTGGTATCAGAGCAGGCAAACACGTTAAAGACCTCATCAGTTTGTGTTTATACGATCTAACTCTATGGACAAGAGTATTATCTCTGACAACGCAACATCAGTATAGGGTTGCTCAGTTAAGTTTCAAAGATCTGAAACCACTGAGGAAAACTCCTTCACGTCTCCTCCTGCCGAATCTGCATTCAACTGGAGAAAATCTCTTGATGAACAGTTGGATGATCTCTTGGATGATAGTGATTCAGAAGAAGGACAGTGTCTTGATGAGAAGTTTCTCAATACATCAAGTTGTTTAATCGTGAACTGAAAGAAACAAGGACAACTGCTTGCTTGAGAAAGTACATGGGTCCTCTCTATCAAGAAAACAAAAAGTTGAGAAAACTCTTCAAAGGTTATGATGGTGGATACAAATTATTACAGTCTACCGTTAAAGATCATGAAGAAGAGGTTCGCTCAAAAAAATCTGAATGTGATAATCTTCTTCGTAACCTCTGTATGTTAAAAGAGAGACTTGCCGAAACTGAAGCAAAATGTGAATCTCAACAGAAATGTTTCAATGACAAAGAACACACTCTTCTTACCAAAGAGAAATCCTTGGAAACCAAACTCACTGCTATTCTTAATAAGGTAAAATCACTGGAAGAGAATCTAAATAGGTTCGGTTCTAGCTCTACAAAACCGTCTTCTATGCTGGGAGCCTGTAAAGAACATCATGATAAACGTGGTCTGGGATATAAAGGAATAAACGCTCCTAACAGTGGTAAGATTAAGTTTGTTAAAGCTGTTAATAATTCTTCATGTGAAGAACCTGTGTCATCTTGCAAAAACAAGGATTCTACTTCTTCTAAACCTGCTCAAAAGAGAACTACTGAACGTAAGTCCTTCAACTGCTATTACTGCGGAAACAAAGGACACTCTGAGCGAAGGTGTCATCTTCGGATAAGGAATGAAAAACTTCACAACATTCTTACTTGGATGTCTAAGGAAGTTGTTAAACCTATATCACAGATTGGAATCAACCTTGCGCGGCCTCAAGGAGTATATTGTGATAAGGATTTTCCTAATTATGTTTTCAAACCGAAGGTTGGCTACAACGATGGAAGGAAAAACAACAAAAGTGTGACAGGTGCTGTAAATCAGTCTGGAAATAGAAAAAAGAACAGGAGAAAGAAAAACGAGTAAAGTTCCTCTAATCTTCTCAAAAAGGACTGTGAATTCAAGTCTTCCAACTCAGATTTTCTACACGTCAACAATAGGGTGTCTGACCTGAAGATCTGTATAAACAAACTAAGACGAAATATCAAGAAAACATGGAATGCTGTTAACACAGGTACTTCTAAATCTTCTCTTGATAATGCTTCTTCAACTATACCAGGTAGCTTGATAAATACCGATGAAAAGGAAAAAGAAGAAGTAAATAATGATGAGCAAGATGCTCATCTTATTACACCCTGGCATGTTCATATTGCATCTCTTTTAATTATGTTTAGTTAAAAAGGGATGCTCATGATTCTCAGGATTTTCATCTTGAGAAAGCTGTCAGGATTGTACTGCATTTGATGTTACTTTATTCCGTTTTCTCCTCAACATCTATTTATTTTTACGTTTTGGGTTTCTTTGGTCTATCTTAGGCCCATTTCTCCAGTTCACGCACCAACCCTCACGAACGGCATGTTTCCTAGGGTTTGATGGAATTCCTTATATATATAATGTGTTCCAGAAGTCAAAAATATTTTATAAAAGTCTTTTTGGTGCACAATGGAGGGAAGCAACAAGGTTAATGATGTTGAGCTTTGTCCTATTGATATCTCGTGCTTTCTTGAAAACGAAGACAAACTACCAGTTCAGATTTCTTCACAACTGGCAGGAAATCTTCTTGGAGACTTTAAGGTCATTCGAGAACAACTCAGTATTGCAACAAGGAACCTTGACTACCTAAAAGGCGAACTAAGGAAGGCAACTGAGGAACTCATTCTTATTCAAATCCTGGTTGCAGACAGGATTTAGTTTTTCGTCTGATCTTGGTTCTAGTCTGTTGCCTAGTATGTCTTCTTTTTGGTTTAGTTGGAAGAATAACTAGATCTTTGAATAGCGAAGATTGTGACTACACATAGCTATTTTTGTTTTCATCTTCTTATGTTTATTTTTTAGGTTTATTGGTTTTATACTTTATTATCGATCAAAATCAAAAATATTACAAATCTGAGTCTGGCTCTTTCAAGAAATTAGTTGGCACACGGGAAACAAGTTGTGTGCCAATCCCTCTCTGAAGGGCCACCCCTATCCTATGGAAAAGAAAATTTCCGACTCTAACATTGGCATCATGACTAGCCGAGAAATTACGTAATCTCTTAAGAAAGTCGATTGTCTTATCCCCAAGCCCACCGAGAGTGGTAAAGGCTAAAGTTCCAAAACCGAACCCTTGAGCATTACACTTTTCCAGATACTTCTTACGTTTGCGCGAGACAGCTTTGTCAATGGCTTGACCGGGTACAAAGGAACGAACTTCATTCCCTGTGAAAGGTGAAACGACCGTGACATCGAAGCACACATCACGGCCACTATCCCAATTTAAAACCAAAACATCCACCGGTTTTAAACTGGTGCCATTGTCTGAGAGAAAACCAAGGTCCACTTCTTTCATTGTCGGAACACCCACTCGATAACATATATCAGCAAAAGTATCACGAATGAGGTCGTGCATGAACTTCAGACCAAGGTCATTTTTGCAATGCACAACATGGTCTCCAAATTTTTCCATCTTGGCCGACAACTTGGGCAAATCCCATCCTCTTAAAAAAAAGGAATTCCCAACCTATATTTGAGAATTGCACTGAAGTGTCGTGGACCAATCTTCTGGCCCAAGACTTCAATGGGGACCGCCAACAAATAGTCTTGAGCATGTTGTACCCGATTACACTGTCGTGGAACCTTATCACACTCTGTCATGGGAAAGTTGGTAGGCACCGATTTAACCATGGTATCAGAGTAAATAGTTGTGAGGGAACTCATAGAGTGGACGGGTGCAACTTCTTCTAAACCGGGAAGAGGTAAGGTGGCACTACACGCTGTGTTAAAGTCATGTAAGGCAGTAGTAAAACAAGAACCAACAGGATCAATACCTGAATGACGCAAAATGGATCTCTGCAAGGCAAAAGTCTGAAGGCAGGAGGCAAGGTAATAGTGTTTGCGGGTATCGGACATAGAGTAAGTACCCAACCCACCATATTTAAGGGGAAGAGTAACAAATCTATGTTGAAGAAACCCATATCCAGGGACATCACCCATGATTAAGCGTCGTAAAAACTGAAAGAGATGGGCATCAAAAGTCTCCGATGCCGAATCCATATAGTCCGGCAAAGTAGTTCTCAAAGTGAAGTGATTGATTAATCTAGGATGATTGATTAATCTAGGATGTTCTTCGGGAAGGATTGTTCTCAAACTAGGATGTTCTCAAACTGAAAGAGATAAAGCTTGTGTAGTCAAGAAGGATTGTTGATAGGTGATTGATTAATCTAGGATGTTCTTCGGGAATATAAGACCGGATTATCAATTGGTTCCTGTTCACCTTGATTTTATATCTTAAGACGGAACAAAACCTAGGGTTTTCTGTGGAGACAGATTTATCCTTTGATAGACTTTTCTATGTGAGACAGATTTGTTTATTATCAAGTCTGCGATTTTGGGTTGCAGCAACTCTTAGTTGTGGGTGAGATCAACTAAGGGAATCAAGTGCGCAGTATCCTGCTGGGATCAGAGGCGTAGGAGTACAACTGTACCTTGGATCGGTGGGAGACTAATTTGGGTTCAACTATAGTCCAGTCCGAAGTTAGCTTGTAGTAGGCTAGTGTTTGTAGCGGCTTAATACAGTGTGTATTCAATCTGGACTAGGTCCCGGGGTTTTTCTGCATTTGCGGTTTCCTCGTTAACAAAACTTATGGTGTCTGCGTTATTTCTTTTCCGCATTATATTTTATATAATTGAAATAATACAGGTTGTGCGTTAAGATCATCAATTGGAAATCCAACCTTTGGTTGTTGATTGATATTGATTGATCCTTGGATATTGGTCTTTGGTACCGTCCAAGTTATTCCTTGTGTTTGATTAAAGACTCGCTATTGTTTTAGCTTGAGTAAATCAAAACAAGTGAGAGATATTGACTCCTTGAGATACTTTAATCTAGATTGAGTCTGACTGTCTAGTTGATTCTCTAGCAAAGTATTTCGGAGTTAGTCCATACAGATTGCTAAACGAAATATTGGGTGGTATTGTTAGACACCCGCTTTTCAAGATTGATTAGACACGGTAGTCTTAACAACCTCGTTAGGAAATTCTTCCTTCCATGTGATGTGGAACATCCTTGATTAACGGGAAATTCAGACACATTCTTTTTAAAAGGAAGAGATTCCAATTTTACTTCTGGAGCTGGAAGGTTTCAGGCATAACAGAAGTGCTTGGTATATTAGACTGCTTAGAGCATCCTTGAATAGAGAGTTTACTCAAGCGATGTTCAATTTCCAAAGCATCCTTTTTGAGGCTAGCCTCAAGGGGCATACGTGAAGAATGATCTTCAGTATTTTCTTTGAATTCGAAGTCTCTTATTACACCAAGCAGAACATCAACATGGTGTTTTAACCGATTAAATCTATCATCTTGGATTCTAGCAAGATTTAGAATCAAGACACTCTCTTCAGTTGTTTCCCGTTCATTTAGAGAGATAGACTCTTTTGAAGGGTAATCGGAAATATTCATGTCGGAGCATGTCTGTCTTGTTGGAACACATGGTTCGTCTATATTCGAGATTGAAGGATCTTTCTCTTTAATATAATTAGACAAGTTTAGAAACGTGCATTCCATTTGTGTGTAACAAGCTAGTTTTCGATCTAACTGTTGAAAGATATTAGCTTGAATCTAAATCAGGTTTTCATCTAACGGTGAATATTGAATGCTTTGTTACTAAGCTAACATTGATTGCAAACCCTGACTGATTTGAAAGACTATATAAGGGAGAACTCTACAACTGGGAAACCTAATCCCCACACCTTCTGTGTGATACTAGCTGTGCTAAGCTAGAGTCGATTCTCCTTTAACATTTGGTTTCTTCTTCTAAACCAAGTTAACGACTTAAAGACTTCATTGGGATTGTGAAGCCAGACCGATACTACTTTCTCGTAGTTGTGTGATCTGATCTTGATGTTTCTATCGTACGAGTACAATTGTAATAATTGGCTTGAGATTGATATCTCCGATAGGCAAGATATAAAAGAAATCACAAACATTGCGTCTCATCGTTTGTAATTCCACAATATCTTTTTTCGCTGCGTCGATTAGGATTATTGTTAGGTGATTGATAATACTAGGCTGTTCTTCGGGAATATAAGTCTGTTTTATCGACTGGTTCCTGTTCACCTTGATTTATTAAAAGACAGAACGAAACTCGTAGGTATATTCTTGGGAGACGGATTTATCTATTATCGTAGACTTTTCTGTGTGATACAGAATTGTTTATTAAAGTCTTCGACGTTGGGTCGTAGCAACTCTTAGTTGTGGGTGAGATCAGCTAAGGGAATCAAGTACGTAGTATCCTGCTGGGATCAGAGACGTAGGAGCATAACTGTACCTTGGATCAGTGTGATATTGATTGGGGTTTAACTGCATTCTAGACCGAAATTAATTTGAAGTAGGCTAGTGTCTGTAGCGGCTTAATACCGTGTGTGTTCAATCTGGACTATGTCTCGTGGTTTTTCTGCATTTGTGGTTTCCTCGTTAACAAAATTCTGGTGTCTGTGTTATTTCTTTTCCGAATTATATTTTGTTATATAATTGAAATATCACAGGTTGTGCGTTGTTCAATCAATTAGAATATCCGACCTTTTGGTTGTTTATTTGAATTGATTGACACTCGGATATTGGTCTTTGGTACCATCCAAGTTGTCTCTCTAGTATTTGATAAAAACTCGCAGATTTCTATTTGCTTGAGTATATATCAAATCGAGAGATTGAGATATAAATCTTTGATATACTTTTTATCTAGATTGAGTCTGACTGTCTAGTTGATTCTCTAGAAAGTATATTGGAGTTTTTCCATACAGATTGCTAATCGAAATATTGGGTGTGGTTGTTGTACCCCCCATTTTTTCAATTGGTATCAGAGCAGACAAATACGTTCAAGACCTCACAAGTCTGTGTTTGTAGCGATCTGAGGATTGACGATTGTATCTCTGATAAACCCGTCACCAGAAATAAAGGCTCTGTTTTGTGTAACCGTACCCAAACTTGTACATTTTTTGGTTCAACAATAGTCAACCAAATGGTTAGCCATATGATCACTTTCATATCAACCATATTCTTCTTCACCATAACTAGTTCAAGTGACTCAAATGAACTAGTTAGAGAGTTGTTCAATTGCAAGGAAATCTTATGTAACTACACGAGACACAATCGAAGCAAAAACGATTTGATTCACTCGAATCGGTTCATGAACTATATAGACACGATTTGCATTTGCATTCCTTTGTTATATAAGAATAAGTTCACAAACATCGTCTTTAGATATAACCTACTCAAGTTCGCGGACTTAAGTTCCCTGACGGAGTCCACAAACTCCAGCAGAAATTCTCGGGACAAGAACTTCCGCCAGTTCGCGGACTGAGTTCGCGGACTTGGCTCACGCCACCATGCCGGTTCTCTTGATCAACAAAGTTCGCAAACTTCGGTTCAAGGAATAAGGACTTATACATATATGTGTTTCCACAACAATGCTTATATCCTCCAATGGTTATATAATCTAAACTTTCATTTCAATCATTGGAACATTCTTAGAGGACGTTGATATTCTATAGTTGTTATTCACAAATTATTTTTCGTCAAAGTAAGTGTTGATGTTGGATTTTCAACAAAGGGCAAAATCATAAAATCATGAGGCATGTTTTTGACACAGCTTTCAGGCATGCAATGATTCATATTTTACGAAGCCATGATGAACATGTTTCCTGAAAAGCCTCCACTAGTTGAGCGTTCAGTGCCACACATTTCATCATGTCCTCTATGTAGAATAACGTAATTGGGCGGTTATCCGTAAGATTGAGAGCAACAACGCCTTCAGGACGTCGGTGACACTCACTGTTCCCTGACTACATGAGAGAGACCCGCCTCTACATAGAAGAACGATTGGGAGGTTCTCCGTAGATTGAGAGCAACAACGCCTTCAGGATGTCGGTGACACTCACTGTTCCCTGACTATGTAGAGATAACATGTATAGATCCAGGCGGTTCTCCGTAGATTGAGAGCAACAACGTCTTCAGGACTTCGACAACTCGTTGTCTTCTGACTATGCACCTTCGGAATGGGTATGACGCTTTAACTGGCTAATATCTCTTCTGTAATAGATTAATTCTGCCGTGACATTTACCACTGAATTCCCAGAATGATCTATTATTGCTCCTATTCCATGGTCGAATCCACGGCCTGATCCCATGGAATGGCAATAACTATTGCTCCTATTTCATGGTTGAATCCACGGCCTAATCCCATGGAATGGAAATAAAAATTGCTCCTATTCCATGGTCAAATCCACTGCTTGATCCCATGGAATGGCAATAACAATTGCTCCTATTCCATGGTCGAATCCACGGCCTGATCTCATGGAATAGCAATAACAATTGCTCCTATTCCATGCTCAAATCCACTGCCTGATCCCATGGAATGACAATAACAACTCCTATTCCATGGTCGAACCCACGACCTGATCCCATGGAATGGCAATAACAGTTGCTCCTATTCCATGGTCGAATCCACGGCCTGATCCCATGGAATGGCACTAAACAATTGTATCATCTCATTATTCCGATTTCATGATCGAATTCACGGCTAATCTCATGGAATGATAATAGATAATTTTATCACTCCGATTTCATGATCGAATCCACGGCTGATCTCATGAAATGGTAATATTTAATTACTCTGATTCTATGATAGAATCCACAAACACATGGAATGCTAATACTTAACTTTATTATTCTGAATTTATGGTCGAATCCACGACTTATCATGTTAATTGATAATAGAACAACTACGCATTTTATTGCTCAGTTTCATGAATCATTCTCCACTGAATTTCATAAATTAGTAATAAATACTCAACAATCGGGCATCAGGACCATCACCGAGTAATCCCCACAAAAATGGTGCAAGTGTACTCGACAATGATGCACGACTGAGCACCCGGATGCACAAACGAGCATTCAAAAATATGGACAGATGAGGAATCCTACGCAAAACAGGAGAAAAACAACAAAAAATAATAAAATAATAAGAGGCACCAAGGGTCGGGCCCACCGGACGGCCGGCCGTGCCCTAGCCATGGCCGGTCCCATGCCTCTTCCATTATTTTCCCCTATTTTGTTATTTTCATGAACTCATGAAAACTCCTTGATTTTAGCAACTTTCCTTGTTTGAGCAAAACTCATGAACTCTCCATAACTTCATGGATTCATGAAAAAATAATATTATAAAATAGGGAAAGGTGTGCGGGATCGGGCAACCTAGCCGGCCGGCCATGCCCAAGCCGTGGCCGGTCCCACACCTTACAATCCCTAGCTTTTTATAATTATTATTTCCCAATTTCATGAAACTCCTTTGTTTCAACAAAACTCATGAATTCTCCATAACTTCATGGATCCGTAAAATATAATATTATAAAATATGGAAAGGTGTGCGGGACGGGGCAACCCAGGCGGCCGTCCATGCCCAAGCCGTGGCCGGTCCCACACCTCACAATCCCTATCTTTTATAAATTACTATTATTATTCCCTAAACTCATGAAACTTCTCCGTTTCAACGAAAAATCATGGATTCTCCATAATATCACGGTTTCATAACAAATAATAATATAAAATTAGGAAAAGGTGTGCGGGACCGGGCAACATAGCCGGCCGGTCATGCCCTATCCGTGGCCGGCCCCACACCTTGCAATCCCTAGTCTTTTATAATTATTTTTTTTCCTCAATACATGAAACTCCTTGGTTTGAGCAAAATTCATGATTCCTTTATATTTTCTCAAATTTTGCTCGAATCATGAAAAAATAAAAACCAACATGGTCACACGAGCGGCTAGCCTCTCAGGACAATATTAAATGTTAAAATATCCTTATTTTAATATTTACAAAATATTGATTAATTGAGCATACATGCTCATTCCAACAAAAATCAAGAATTTCAGTCAAGATGAAACTCTTCTGAAAATTCACAATGTTGCTCGAACGCACATCAGAAAATGTTGAAACTCTCAATACGGAGACACAGACACCACGACAACACGTGCATTCCTTCTTGACCGACGAGATTCATCCCTAGATTTTGCACAAAGCCGGTCCCACACGTTTTCATAATTCTGACCTAATTTGCTCAATTGCTCATATTGAGCCCAAACTCTCTCCAACCAACCTGGGGATTGCTCAAACGACCAACAACTGGTCCCGTCATCACCAAGAGCCGGCCCCATGCCCTCTTGGTCGGTCTCCCATCTTTCATACTTAAGTTTTATCACCTAATGCTGAACCCAGCAATATTTCAGTAAATGATGAAATCGGCATTTAATCATCATTCCTTCACTAACTCCCCAACTGAGAACCCTGGTGCATGCTCACTCGAGCACTGAGCACCACATGGACGCCATATCCCATTTGGTCGGTCCCTCTATCACTCATGACCTATTTTCAGCGATTCATCAGTTAACAAATAATTGATCTGAAATTAGGGTTTCGAATAAATGTTATACGAATCATCATTCAGAGCAAGATTCAAACACTAATGAATTTATGATGGATTCAGCAACCAACATCTGAACTAATCATATAATTTTTTGTAATCTACCAATATAAAATATTTTATTGGGTCATGTCACCAATAAATATTTCGTCGAATTGAGCAATACTTGCTTAGTTGCTCAAATATTGATCCAGCTATCAATATTTAGTAATATTAATAATTTTTCGAACTGAGGAATACTTGCTCAGTTGCGCGTCGAATTATCAACGTTCAGTAGTTTGTCGAATTGAGCAATACTTGCTCAGTTGCACGTCATAATTATCAATTTGTCGAATTGAGCAATACTTGCTCAGTGGCTCGAATATTGATCCAATTATCAATATTCAGTAAATTATCAGTAATTCGTCGAATCGATCAATACTTGCTCAGTTGATCGAATAATCCATATATATTCAGTAACTCATCAATATTCAACAACTCGTCAAATTTACAATATTTGCTCAGACGAGCAACATTAATACTCATGAATCACTGAGAATTCGTCAATCATGCTTGATTCAACAAAACTTAGACTCACTGTCTAAATCAGTCAATAACTAACTAATTAAAACACGTCTGCCTTGCAGACTCCACGATTTGGGAGATATCAATCACGTCACAAATAGGGGATATCACTTAGGGTTTTGGTCTGTGCGTAAGTCGTGCAAACGGTTGAAGGAGTTAGCAAAGTAGTGGGTGCACGATCAGTCAAGTCTCCACACGACATGGAACTGACTTTAACACGATCTCCCATTTTCCCCACTCTTTCACTCAAGAAACCGTCACACTTACAGGGATCAATGTGTTCACAACTCTGACAATATAAATAAGTCTCTCAATCCATTATTGAAGGACATAATGACATCATCAACAATCGTCCACATAGAATTTCTCGAGTAACTACTCTCAAGAATTCATCAATCCACCAGAACTTATTCGAACTTATCAGTTCACCAATTATTGCAAAAACCTTCAACACATCTACAATCCTTGATCATCACTAATCCCACACGGTTCGCAGCTTCCCTCCTACAGATCAACCCATCTCCCTCTTTGTGGCTGAATTGACTCTAGAACGGCCATTGACTTGGTTTAGGCCGGAGTCCTACAAATTGATCTCTCGAATCTAAGCACTCCCTATGCAGTGCATTTGTGTGAGGTTCAGCAGTTTGCTCGGTCAAGGAGTCTCGACAACACGCTCGATTCTTCACTTTCCTAAAAAACTAGCAAAACATTTTTCCCCATCTACAGATTGGCGACCACAGTGGGAAATTAATCTCTCGGTTGCAATCTCTCATTCTCACAAAGATGGTTGGTCTTAGATCTAATACAGTTTCTCAAAACTCCAGTCAGAGTCTTTCGAATGGTGACGCTTCTCTGGCTCATCCGAATGATTCTGGTAATATTCGTCATCCGTACTTTACTACTCCTTTTTAATCTATTGATGCATTTGACGGAGAAATTCTATCACTGGCTGAACTGGTACGAAGGCAAGAGATTTTGGAAAGGAACATAAATCGATTGAAAGGATCAATTGATAATTTTTTCAACTGCATGGTGGACCTGACAAGAATCTTAGGAGCTCAGGTGATGGAACGCTCATCTCTTGATACCACTGACGCTATCCCTCAAGCCAACAGCTTCACCACTTATGAAAATCCGGTGGAACAGGAGGTCACACATTTGATCGAGGATCTATGTGAACTCCTGCATTTCTCTAGAGATCAACGTACCGACACGTTTGCCGCACTCAACAAAATATCATCTGACGCGCGAATAATTCCATCGTCTTTGGCGATTGAACAAGTATCCATGATATCTGAACTTTCAATCAACAACATCACCTTCACTGAGGAAGACCTGATGGCAGAGGAAGGACATAACCGAGATCTGTTCGTAACTGCTTCTATCAAAGATTCTGAGTTTAGGAGAGTTCTCATAGATACAAGTGCTTCTACAAACCTTGTTACTACGAAGACTCTCAAGAAGGCCAAAGTTCCGCAAAGCAAGATCATTCATCATCCCATATTAATGAAGGGTTTTGAAGGAAGCCAGAGTCACACCTACGGGTATGTCTACGTCGATCTGAAAGTAGGGCCTATTCAATCCACTGTCAAGTTTCATGTGATCGAGAAAGACCCAGATTATCACATGATACTCGGGAGACCATGGCTTCATGACAATAAGGTTGTTCCTTCAACGTACCATCAATGTATGAAGACTTTGTTCAACAACAAAATTGTCTGTATCCCATCTTAGGTGTCTCATTACGCTCCGGTTTATGATGCTGAATTCTTGGAATCTCCAAAAAGCATCCCCGAACCTCCAAACAAGATCTGTAGTGTTCCACTCCCAAGTTGGAAATAAATTGAGAGCACTGCCAAACCATCATCAGCAGGTTCTAAATCTATCAAATCGCCCACCACACCGCTCAAGCGTCGTCAAGGTCTAGGTACGGCTCACAAAAAGTCAAATTTCATTACTGATTATGATGCTGAGGGGAGAGTCATTTATCTCCGTCGAAAGGATTAGCAATTAATAGCGGAGGTCGATGAAAAGTCTCCCCGCCCCCAAAGAATCATGCCAGAGTGAGCAATCACTTGATGAAGAAATTTGAGATGCACCACGACAGCTGCAAGATGGTACAGATTCCACAACTGATGACCTTGAGACTATCAACATTGGAATGGATGAAAACCCAAGGCCGATTCTAATCAGTTCTGCTCTCTCATCTGAGGAACGAGAAGGATTGGTCAACCTTTTGAAAGAGTATCAAGATATATTTTCCTGGACGTATGAAGAGATGCCCGTCCTAGATGATAAACTGGTCACTCATTATCTCCACATAACTCCCGGTTCCAAACCTGTCAAGCAACCGCCCAGGCAATTCAGACACGAAGTTGAGGAAAAAATCAAAGTGGAGATCCAGAAACTACTGACAGCAGTATTCATCAAACCCATTAAATATCCAACATGGCTGGCGAACATTGTCCCAGTAAAGAAGAAGAATGGTCAAATCCGATGTTGTGTAGATTTCAGGAACCTGAATAAATGTTGCCCGAAGGATGATTTCCTTTACCCAACATTGATATGCTCGTCGATGCAACCAGTGGTCATGACATGTTTTCATTCATGGACGGTTACAGCGGATACAACCAAATCAAGATGTATGAACATGACGCTAACAAGACTGCATTCCGGACCCCCATTGGAAATTTCCACTACACAATAATGCCCTTCGGCTTGAAAAATGCAGGAGCCACTTATCAGCGGGCCATGACCGCAATATTCCATGACATGATGCACAAGGAAGTAGAAGACTACGATGATGATGTGGTAGTGAAATCAAAGACTCGAGCGTCCCACTTGGACATCCGGAGACAAGTCTTCGAGAGGTGCAGAGAATACAAAATAAAAATGAATCCTCTGAAGTGTGCTTTCGACGTTTCTTCTGGAAAGTTTCTTGGATTCCTAGTCACTGCAGAAGGAATCACGGTTGATCCATACAAAACGAAAGCCATCAGTACCATGCCTCCTCCACGAACTGTGAAGGAACTCCATAGTTTCATGGGCAAGGTAAATTACATTCGGCGTTCATCCCCGGACTGGCTCAACTCATTGCTTCATTCACTCCTCTGCTGAAGAAAGGAGCGAATTTCGCATGGACAACAGTTCAACAATAAGCATTTCATAAAATACAACAAATATTAATATCACCTGCTGTCATGAAATCTCTAGTGCAAGGACGACCGCTGATACTTTACAAAGCTTCCAGCGATGTCGCTATTGGAGCACTCCTCGCCTAAGAAGATGAAGAAGGCATCGAACGTCTAATCTACTATTTCAGTCGCACAATGAGGGATGCTCAACTCCGATATCCAAAGGATGAAAGGGCATGTCTAGCATTGGTTCATGCAATTCAGAGGTTCAAACATTATCTACTATCAAACAGGGTCGTGCTGGTGGCCAAAGCTGATCCCATAAAGTTCTTACTGTTGAAACTTGCTTTGATCGGGAACCAGTAAAATGGCTACTTCAAATGTCAGAACTCGACATAACGCGTGTCCCTCCAAAAGAAATCAAAGGACCAGCGGTTGCAGACTTACTTGTTGCTTTCCCTGGAGAAGACATCACAATGTTGCATGAGGAAGTGCGCGGTGAGTTTCCAGAAATTTCAATCATTCAAGAAAAAACATGGTTACTATATTTTTATGGATCTGCCACTCCGAGCAATGATACTGGTGGAGCGGGCATTGTGCTAGTATCTCCATCTGGTGAAGTCTTCTCACATTCATTTAAGATGGATTTTCACTGCACTAACAACTCGGCAGAATATGAAGCTTTTCTCCTAGGGTTATCTTTATCCAAGAAAGCCGGAGCAAAGCACTTAGAAATCAGAGGAGACTCAAAGTTGCTGGTCAATAAAATGAATGGCTGATAGGTGTTGTAAACACCTTAAATATTATATATTCTTTATGCTTTCTTTGCGAGTTTTCATGTAAATTATGTATCTTATGTTTCCTTTTGAGTTTTATAGGTGTTTCGGAGTCATTGGAGCAAAATAGGAAGAAATTGATCAATAAAGGCATAATTGTCATTTCCAGCACAGGTGATATTGGGAACCCAGCAGGAGCCAAGGGGATGTCACCTGGTTGCCCTTAACTGAAGCGTGGGCGGCAATAGCTTCTCCCAAAGTTATACCTTGTCTTAACTTGGGTCGAGCTGAAGAAGAACATATGTTCCTTTGCTCATTTTACACTCGTTGGAGACGTTCATGGAGGTGATTTTGATGGGACATTTGGATGGAAGATAAGGAGTTGAATTAGCAACACAAGAAATGGATGGGTTAGTGCTCGATTTTGATAGACACATTTTTGTGTCTGATATAATGTCAATTGTATATATTTTTAGTGCTCAAATATATACAATTGAGCACTAACAACTGATAGACACATTTTTGTGTCTGATATAATCTCAATTGTATATACTGTTAGTGCTCGATTTTGTATTTATTATGTCTTCTTGTGTCTTTGTAGGTGTTTTTGGAGAAATAAACATGTGTGGAAAAATCGGCTCAAAAAGTTGCACGGGGAATCCCGGAGGACAGTTGCTAAATGAACACCCAGAATTGGCTAAGGAACACCCAGGCTATGTATAGCCCAAATTTATCCTCAGCACCCATATTTGTCCACAACACCCAAGGCAATGCTATTCGCACCCCAGCAGAGGATAAGGGGAGGTCATCTTCAACAATTCAAAAATGAGATTTGGGGAAAATTTTTTGCGCCGCCGACGCGGATTTGTGTTTAGGTTAGGGTTTTAGATTTATTTTAGGTTTTGTTTTTGTTTTTAGTTTTATTATTTTTGTTCTTTTTTACGTTTTTGGGTATTTATCTTTTGTCTACAGGTTTTGGATCATAAAGAAAATTGAGCCAAGGAGTTTGGTGATTTCGTAAAGACTGGATCTTAAAGCATAAAGACTTGGAGAGAAAGATTAACGCAAAAAGAACGGAAAAGAAGACAGTTTCTTTTAGTTATCTTATTTCTTAGGGTTTTGTTTATTTTTCCTTATTAAAAAAAACTGTATTAGGTTTTATTATTTTTGTAATTTTTCTTTTCTTTTTGGACACTTTGGACTTTAAACTTTAGGACATTATTTTTAAACCCTACGGAAGGGTAGTTTAAATATAAACTGTGTGCAGAGAAGGACGGCGATTACGATATCGCGTCGGCCCCTCGGGTTCGTACATGACATAGGAGTTGTGGCCCGAGTCGACTTCAGCGGTTCTTCGCCCGTCTGGAACGGGAGGTAAGATTCTAAACACCCGCGAATCTCCTGTCAGCGGGTTTATTGTATTCCTTCGGTTGCATATATGCTGAGGACTTGAAAACGGCTGCTTTAATTTCCTAGTAAAGGGCAAGGACTGGCCATACAAGATAAGGGTTCGGATTTCATCACCGTTCTCTTCTTGCCTGCCTTAGGAAAACGAAACCAAACGTGAACCTAATCCTAAAATTTTGACTAGAAAGAGACCTATAGGGTAACGAGCTTAATAGGAAAGTCATTCGAAAAATATTGGTTACTCTTTTGAGCATACTTCGAAGTTCATGATGGTTTCTGTGAGTTGAATGCGTGACTGCGCCGCCTTGTAATACCGGTGAGGCCTTGGGTATCAAAGCTCCATCGAGCTTCCCTCGCCTCTATTCAACTTAGTTTGACTCGGATTGATTCCAGAGGGGTTTGCTCAGATTGTAACGAGTTCCTTTTCGAAAGAATAGAAGATGGTCTAGATACAATCTAAGTGGAGCTATCATGCTTTTTGTTTGCTAGAAATCAATAGGTTTGATTTGGTTGAGTCATCCTTGTGTTGTGATTGCATAGAATTCCCCACCTTATTCTTTTGCATGCTTGAACGTAAAAGAGACGCCCTAGGTAGATTTGTTAAACAGAAACCTAATAGTTCTAAGCGTCTCGATTACCTCAATTTAGAAAGCCCGATTCTTGAAGATTCCGTTTTTGAACGTCCGTTTGAGGAGAAAATCCCTGATATTCCAATAGTGCCAGAAATGGCAACTTTGAAAGCTTTGTTGAGCCCTAATAGGACTACTCGTCCCTCGTGTATCAGGTTATCTGAAACTGAAGCAAATTATGAACTTAGGCCTGGGACCCTACAGATGCTCCCAATCTCTTTAGGGAAAGAAAATGAAAACCCATACTTCCATGTTAGGGACTTTGAGGAAATTTGTAGTACCCTAAAGATTAGAGACCTTGATGATGATGCTTTGAAACTTAGGTTATTCCCTTTTCCCCTAAAAGATAAAGCCAAATCGTGGCTATATAGTTTGGCTTCTGGTTCAATCGAAACTTATGAACAACTTACATCTGCCTTTTTGAACAAGTTTTTCCCTAGGCACAAAACATCGTCTATTAGGAAGCAAATCTGCACATTTTCTCAACAGGAGGGAGAATCTTTGTATAGGTATTTGGAAAGGTTCAATGATCTATTAGCCCAATGTCCTCATCATGGTTTAGAAAAGGTTAGGTTAGTTCAGATCCTTTATGAGGGTTTAGATTATCCCACTACAACCACAGTAGAATCTATGTGTACAGGTGGGTTTGAAAACCAAACAGTTTATGATGCGATGACATATTTGCATGAAATCGCCGAAAAGACCCAACAATGGGAAAGTAATAGGGGACCCCAGAAAACAATTCTTCTAGGCAGAGGAAACATTAATAGGGTAGAAGGAAACTTTGAATCAGATGCCAAAATTGTTGCTATAACGAAAAGGTTAGAAGCTTTAGAAATGGGTCACACTAGTGGTAGATTAGAGCCTTTTTTGGGAAGGCCAGAATAATGAAGATCAAGCCAATGCTCTCTATAATAACACTAGATTCGATAACCGTCAGAAGTTTGACCCATATTTAGAAACCTATAATCCTGGTTGGAGAAACTATCCGAACCTTTCGTGGTCTAAAGGCCAGAGTCAAGGTCAGTTTAGTAATTCTAATGCTCCCCCAGGTTTTGGTTCAGATAAGAACTCTTCAGGTCAGTTTCAGAATTCTTCAGAGAATAGAATAACGAGCTTAGAGGAATCTCTTAGTATATTAAGAAAGAGCCAGGATATGTTAGCACAGAGCCAGGACATGTTATTAAAGAGCCAAGTTAGTTTTTAACAGGAAACCAAGCAGAACTTTCAAACTAATGCTCAAACTCTTGCGAAGTTAGAACTTCAAGTCGGTCAAATAGCTAAGACCTTAAGTGAGAGAGATAACGAAAGGTTCCCTAGTCAGACTAATCCAAATCCTAGAGGAGTTCATGAAGTAGGTACAAAATCATCACATCAGTTGAATGTTGTTAGAACCCTTAGGAGTGGTAGAGTAGTAGACAATCAGGTAACCATGCCCCATAGTGAGCATACTGTGGTTCACCCCTCAGGACCAACCATAGCGGAGGAGACTGATAAAGTTTTTGATAATGTCAATTCGGTTCCTGAGAGGACCTATTTTATGCCTAGAGCCCCATTTCCATAGCTATTAGTACCAACAAAGAGTGAATCCAACTTTAATGACATAATGGGGGTTTTTAGGAAAGTTACCATAAACCTTCCGTTACTAGAAGCAATTAGGAAACTTCCAGCTTATGCCAAGTTTCTTAAGGATATGTGTACGCGAAAGCGAAAGCTTAGTGTCCCTAAAAAAGCCTTTTTAGCTAGTCATGTAAGTTCGATCATTCAGAACCCCACAACTCCTAAATATAAAGACCCAGGTGCGCCTACCATTGCTTGTACGATAGGAAAACACAGGGTACACAAAGCTTTACTTGACTTAGGAGCCAGTGTGAACTTACTCCCATACCATGTGTACTTAAAGCTAGGGCTCGGTGAATTGAGACCTACCAAGATAACATTGCAGTTAGCTGATAGGTCTGTCAAGATTCCTCGTGGTGTGATAGAAGATGTTCTTATTGAGGTCGACAAGTTTACTTACCCTATGGATTTCGTGGTCTTAGATACCCAACCTGTCCCTGACCCAGAGAACCAGATACCTGTGATTTTAGGTCGCCCATTTTTAGCTACGTCTAATGCGATCATAAATTTTCGAAATGGTATTATGAATCTATCTTTTGGTAATATGACTATTGAGTTGAATATTTTTAATGTTAATAAGCTACATTCTGAGCTAGATGACACGTGCATTGAAGAGGTGAACATGATAGGAACCTTAATTCAGGAGTCATTACCAAACCTCATAAAGGAAGATCCATTAGAGAGTTGTCTAGCCCACTTTAACATGGATTTCGACGAAGATAACAACATTGAACAAGTGAATGCTATGTTGGATTCTATTCCTATGTTAGATACTGATAAATGGAAAGCTAGGTTCGAACCATTACTAGATTTTGAGTCTACCTTAATCCCTTGTTTAGAAGAGCCTCCTAAGTTGGACCTTAAATCTGCATTCTTAGGGCCATCTAAGACTTTGCCTGTGATTATAGCATCCGATCAGGACAGCAGGCCAGAAATCGTGCTTCAAGACAATAAGGAAACTCTAGGGTTGACCATACAGGATATGAAACATATAATTCCTACAGCTAGTATACCTCAAAATAATTTAGAGGATGAACCACCTGATTATAACTCAGAGAAAGCAATTGACCTTTTTCAGAAACCTGATGGTCTAGAAATTAGGAATATTATGACTAGTCTATCTAGAAACACCCAAAATTCTAAGTTTGGGGGTAGTGATCGTCAATTGTCCCTAGTAGAAGTACCTAACTTGGGACTCGATCCTAGTGCATATGAGGTATCACTTGAGTCTATTCAGACTCCTCAACCCGATCCTCCTGATACTGTCCAGGAGGAAATCCAGCTATTAAAGTCCCGTTTTTCGGATGAATCTGTTTTTCAAGACACTCATATGAAGCCCAATTGGGTGCCCCAAATAAATCCAGTTGTCTTGCAAGAAACTTTCAATGAGGTTGTGCTCCTTATGTTATTTTTTCTGATCCTGTGCAGTTGTTTCATATTAGTGGCAGTTTTATTTGGTTTTGATGACCCACAGTTATTTCGACTACTGATATATGATTTGAAAGGTAACTAGCCATTTTATGAAACTTGATGTCTGGCTGAAGACTTTAAACTTAGCACTTCTTTGGAGGTAACCCAATCTCATGCAACATGGTAATATCTTTCCTTAACTCTTTTGCTTCAATGGTAACAGTTTCTCCTTGTTCATGATTTTAATTTCATCTTTAGAACATTGAGGACAATGTTAGATTTAAGTTTGGGGGTACGGGAGAAACTTTTTAGTTGCATTAATAAACTCCAGAGCCTAGAAATTTATGTTTATTAAGGATCGCACTAACTAATATAAGTAGAGGGAATCATTTTGGTTGTAGGAGTTGAGGAACCAATCTGATTAGATGGCAACATCTAAAGAGTCTATTTATAAAAGCACAGCGCTCAGTTGTTAGGAATAACATGATAGTTTCACCATATCTCGTTGAGTCCTTTTCACTTTTTTTTGATGTTGTTTTGTTTTTAAACTATGTTTCTCTAAGTGATTAGGTGGGCTCACGATTCAAGTTGTTACCAATGTTAGGGTGAATTAGAGCGATTGAGATACCATAAAAAAAAAGTTGAAAAAGAAAAAAAAAAGATGAAAAAAAAAGGAAAGAAATTGAGACCAGACCATTTGACCAAAAGGAATAAATTCAATAAAGTCGACCACTGGTACCCTTGTATATGCCAGTTGTGTTGACCTAGAGTTAGGTTATCGACCACTGGTACCCTTGTATATGCCAGTGTGTTGATATTAGTCAGACTAGTATCTCAATCCATTAGGATAGGTTCATTTTGGCGGAGGCCTTCAGACAGATATGAGAAACGCCGTTCACTTAGTAAACATCAAAACCATCTATGTTTTTCTCTATATCCATCTTCTTGATATATCCATGTGATTATTTTTGACTCCGAATATTGATGTCCATAATGCGACTATCTGAGTAGAGCTCTGTCACTTATATATGAATTTTAGTATGCTTGAGTGCAAACTCGTGTACATCAATTGGAATTTCGCATCAGGGTACTTCCTCTTGTAGTCAATAAGTATGCCAACCAAGGAGATTCTTTAGTGCTTTCCAAGGTTCTGCGTAGATAGCTACGATCTGGAGTATAAAGGTTTTGTGGGTATACCTCTGGTAAGCCCTCCCAAGACTATAACTCGGACACTAGGGCCACCTAGGGGTTTAAAGGCTTATTGCGTACGCTAAATGCAATCGACGATGCCTGCGTCAGTGAGTTAGGATTTTATTTTTCAATCTTATCTTTGCTCGAGGACTAGCAAATAATAAGTTTGGGGGTATTTGATATACACATTTTTGTGTCTGATATAATCTCAATTTTATATATTGTTAGTGCTCAATTTTGTATTTATTATGGCTTCTTGTGTCTTTGTAGGTGTTTTTGGAGAAATAAACATGTGTGGAAAAATCGGCTCAAAAAGTTGCGCGGGGAATCCCGAAGGACAGTTGCTAAACGGACACCCAGAATTGGCTAAAGAACACCTAGGCTATGTATAGCCCAAATTTATCCTCAGCACCCATATTTGTCCACATCACCCAAGGCAATGTTATTCGCACCCCATCAGAGGATAGGGGGGGGGTGATCTTCAACAATTCAAAAACGAAATTTGGCGGGAAAATTATTGGCAGTGTTGTTGCATATTAGGGTTGGATTATTGAATAGGTATTAACGAGATTCAATCACCAGATTTTAATGGCATGGACTTGACTTACCTAAACAGGCCTGGTATAGTCGTTTAATTGAACTCAAATTGGCTAGAACTCGGGTTGGAGCAAAACAGAAGCGGAAGAAGTTCACGGGTCCCTGTTTGATTTATTTGTGGAATTTCGGGGAGACTAAAGGCAAGATATTATTTCCTAAGATACGCTTATATTTAAGGAAGAGTTTGGGATTAGTTGGAAATCTCAGAAACGCGTCAAACAATTGTGGGAAGAAATTATTGCCGTGACTTGCACGGAAGGAAAACAGAGAATTAATCGGGTTCTAGAGGGTTTGGAAGTGTATAAAAGGCGTGCTCGAGTCCCAAATAAGGATATGAAAGTTTCGGAGAAGTTAGGGGAAGTTTAGAACACCACAGAGATCAACAGGAGGAGTTGCAGGAAATCGAGTTCTGCTGGTGTAGAAGGAAGAACACGAAGAACATTAGACTCCTTAGGACAGTCTTTTATCCTACAACATACGCCTTCTGTCGTTTCCTGTAACAGTTTATTGCAACAGTTCTCTGTAACAGTCATATTGTAACGCCCATAAACCGTTGCAAACTGTCTGCTTAACTAGTTTTCTCTTGTTTTTCACCCTTTTGAGCTATGAAAACCTATTTTGAGTATGTGAATAATATGAGGAGCTAAACCCCTTAGCCGAGGCGACGGAGGAAGCCATTGTTCCATGAAAAGTGGTATATTTCTATTTTAATTAATTCTTGCAATTTCTTTTATGATTATTTGCATGGAACTAATATTGGAAAATTGATTTTTATTGAATGATTGTGATCCTTTTTGATGGAGCATGCTTAGTTTAAGACTTTTGATGTTTCATGCTTGATGTGTACAATTGTTACTTCAAAAATCTACTAGAGGAAATATATTAGAATCACTTTAAACGCAAAGAATTGCATGAATATTGATTAGATTAAATCACTTAATTGGTCAATGGTGGAATCCTGAGTCTCGGTGCTTTTTATAATCTTGATAACAACTTCATCTTGAGTTTTTATTTTAATTCAAGTCTAAAACAAATCTTCACAAGTCTAAGTGAACGACAACTTTACTACCACTTTCTACAACAACATAAAAACCACATCAGGTTCATGAGATCAAATTGTTGCAGTTGGTGGTGAAGACTAAGCTGATATTGTTCAAATCTAAAAGGGGATCTGAGGTTTTTATAATTGAGATGTTAGAGTTTGAACTGAGGTTTGAAGATGGTGAAGAATCAGAGAAGAAGAATTTGAGAATCAGTGATTTGGGTACTAATCAATTACAGTATTAAGATGAATCTGAGGTTGATGGGGTTGTTCTTGTTGATTTTAGAGTTTGATTCGAATTGGAGGTTGTGAAATTAGGTTTCTGAAGCAGCAAGGTCAAGAACAAGAAGTTGTTGTTGAGAATTGGCTACTAGTGATGAAGCTGATGTAGTAATGAATCTGATGGAATGGGTTTGTTGGTGAGCTGATACTGATGCAGGGAACTTGAGTTTCGCATTACATGAAAATTATAAAGTGGTGTTGCAGGTGAGATTGGGATCAAGAATATGGATGCAATGGCACCACAATGAAGGCTTGAATCTGTGTTAGTCTAGAAATGGGTTTCTATGGAGGTGGTGGTTGAGATGTTGCAGCTACAGATGATGCAGTTAGAGCCTTGGAGCTGGTTGTGAATGTTGCAGGGTAATGATTGAGCTGAGACTTACAAGGGAAGCTGAGGGTCTTGCTGTGTTGGAAGGATGCTGTCGCAGCTCAGATGCAATTGGTGGTATTGAATTCTAATTAGGAGGCAGTGCCAATGTATATGATTGATGGCACTGGTTGAGTTCAAGAGTGAGTTGCAGTTGCTTCTCAGATTCTGGTGGACTGAAATTGGTTCTGCAGCTGCAACTGAAGATGATAGATATCCGGCTGCAGAAGGCATTAGAGTTGCAGCTGGTGGCTGATTTCAGTGGTTCTGATGGATGCCTAGATATATGTTACGACAGGTTCATTACAGGTGAAGTTCCAAATGGGATTTGCTATGTGATGTTGTTGAGACAGAGATGAAGAATATCTGTTTTGCAGTGGGAGTGGCAATGAAATTGAAGGTGGTTTGTGTTTAGTTGGGATGAGTTGAAGCTGCTGAGATACGAAAATTGCAGAATGAGCCTGTGCAGCTGGATTGCAGTGAGGTTCTGGTATTAATGAGCTGAGCAAGGAAGTTATAGTGGTATAGAGGCGCAGATGATGGGGTTTGTGAACTAGTGTGCAATGGAACTGATGTTGTTGTGCGGTTTTAAATGGGATAAGCTGAGAAATGTCTTAGCGACAAAGAAAAGTGAACTGTTGGCTTGAGGGCTTGAGGTTATGGTGATTGCGGAACCGAAGCAGGTGGTTTAGTGATGCTGCAGTCTGTAAATTGAAGTTGCAGGTGCTTTTGTGTTGTTGAATTTGAAGCTGAACTATTGGTGATGCTGTAATGAAATGGAGCTGAAGCATTGGTGGTGAATGGAGATGGGACTTTGGCAGAGAAACCAGTTTTAGGAAGCAGTGGTGTTGATGATGTGAAGATCGAAGGATTTGGTTTGGTGTAATGCAGTGGTTGTGCAATGAAAGCTGATTTGGCCTGGCATGGTGAATTTGAGATGCATATGGTGCTGGTTGTTGCTGCTCAAGAGGGAGTTGCAGGCCTGAGTTTGTCGAAATGAATGAACGGGTATGTTGTGAATGTTTTGTATGTATCATGGCAGTGAAGGACTTGAGAATAGGCCGACATTTGGCCGGGAGAACACGCCAGTGCAGACAGAACTCGGTCAGTTACCGAGTCAGGCGAGTTGACTCAGCTGATCCAGTAGCTGACTCAGATGGACTTGGGCTTAGATTGTATGGGCTAGACAGGTTTTGTCTTTGGAGAGCTTGCCATGATTTGTGCGTGACCTAAACACAGGAATTGGAGAGAGTATATAAAAGGGGATATTCTCTTCTTCTACTTTTCGTTTTTTAGGGTTTAAGACATGAAATTTTTTCTCTATATTCTTGTTATGAACTCCTTGAACATGAGTAGTTAATGTTATTATTGGTTTATGGATTAAGTTGATTTCACATAACATGATTTTGGGTTTAATGAATTAGTTTTATCTCATATTTATCGTTCATGATTCTCTGAAAATATAGTTGAATGATTGACGTATTACAACATGATTGAGTATTTGTTTTGTCAAGTTGAAAATTGGTAGAACTCATATCCATATCTATAGCTAGTTTAGGATTAATCATCAAGCGATAATCCTTGAACACAAGTAGCATAAATATGATTGTAGGTTATAGTGATATATCCTTGTAATCATATGTGAATCATGACCTTTGTTCGAATTGTTTGCGCAATGTATTTCAATTGAATTGATTAGCCTAATTTCATGAATCTTAATGCTCCATGAGAATTGAACTTGATTAGCACAAGGGATTATGTTATTCTTTTGGTAGAATTCATAATTGCATCGTTTTACATGTATGTGTGATGATAAGAGGAAATTGCGGGATATCCTTTCGACTAGGTATCTTAGGGCTTTTGATAATGAGAGATTAAATATCAATTCTAGTTATTAATACAAGAACGTGTTAGTGAATGAAAACGAAATCCTTAACCAATATCTTTACATCTTGATTTAAGTGTTTTGCTTTGCTTTATTTGTTTTTAGTATAAATTAGTTTATAAAAATCAGAAAATCCCCCATTGTTTTATATAGGAAACCGAAACATCTTGACAACCCAAGTCCTCTCTGTGGGAACGATCCTTTCTCACCCTTGCTATATTATATATTTTGAGTAGTGAGAAAGTGTAATTTATTTTTGACGCATACGACAGCGATCAAATTTTGGCGCCGGGGAGGCAGCGGTTGTCATTTGTTTTTGGTTTCTTATTTTTGTTTTTAGTCTTGTTTTTGTTTTTATTTTCTGGTTCTTGACATAGTTTTGAGGACTCTTGTTTCAGGTACCATTTTCTATGGACGGAGCATATTGGAAAAATGGGTACGGTTATCAACCTCAATAACATTATGACAACCATCACCCTTATGGGGAGTACAATCAAGAAAATCATTTGGTTATGGTCAATACTCTACGTACCCTTTGAGTTATTCTCATACATATCAACCTTCTTATGGTAGGTATGTAAGTGAGCAACCACAAGGAGGGGAGAATAGTTGTGCTCCTATTCATATTTCTTCTAGTTTGGTAGATGAGATGCAACAATTTATGGACAACATGGAGTCAGTTTGTAGACAACCGATCATGGAACCAATTTCATCGACCGAATGTGCTCATAGTATGTTTGGCTCAATTTCTGATCTTAGTTATGATCATTCACCCATTCAAAGGGAAGATAATTGGCCTAACAATACTGAAGTAAGTGATTCTACTTTTTCCTTGCCGAACGAGCTTTTCCAACAAATGGAACACTATTTTCAAAATTTGGATGGATCACTCCAAGAGCTTCAAAAAGGTGTTTCCATTATAAGACAAGGCATTGAAGAATACAAAGAGGACATGCAAAATTCTGCGGAAGTCCAATCTTTGGGAAGTGGGAACCAATCTTATGTTGACTATGATAGTGACGATGACTATGCAAATACATCGCTTGAACCAATTTATGGTGACATCCCCGAGGTGTGTACAATAGAGTCTTTTTGCGATCAAGGTGAAGATGAAAAAGAATATGATGACACTAGTGTAGCTTACTCGAGCATTGATCTTTATAACGATCAAGAACCTATTCAAAAGGTAGAGCTTGAGGATGATGCAATGAGTGTTCTAAAAAATTTCCTTATGGTGAGACTTGAATCCGCAGTGGAGTATGTACCTTACAACAAAGAGGAGTATGTTGAGAATGAGACCGTTACGAACAATATTGTGGAAGACCCAATTGAGCTTGCAAATGATTGTAATGAAGATGTTGATGCCGAGATTTTAGTTGAGGCAAAGACAGACGAAGAATGGTTGCAAAGTTTGATAGAGGACTATGATATACAAGAGGTGAATAATTCACTTGAGTTTTTCAAGGATGAAAAGGATTCCGTAATACAAGAGATTGTGATAGGTTTGTCTAACCCTTTGCATATTGTTTCTTCTCCTTTACCTCTTATTGGTTTGAATGTATGTGCTTCGATAATATTATTGAATGACTTTGTTTCTCGATTTCCGCCTTTAGAGATACTTGATTCTCATACTATGCAAGTTTTGGAACAAGAAACCGTGGAAGTTCCTGAATTCTATATTCTTTACCCACTTCCAAGTGTGGACAAGAATAAGTGTGGGGGAAACTTTTATCGGTTAATAGCTTCGTTTCTGTTTTATATTACTAATATGTGTGCGAAGCTAGTGTTTGCAAAACAGGTCCTATGGGTGGATCCCCAACTTTTCCGATTATTGGTGTATGGAGAATCCATCTTGCAAGTCGGGCTGACGACTTTAAACCAAGCGCTAAATGGGAGGCAACCCACTGGTTTTGTGTATCTATCTCTATCTTTTTATTTCTCAAGTCTTTTATCCTTATTTTCTTATTTCGGATGTTTGCATATCAAAACTCCAACTTTTAGAGATTTTTGAACAATTTAGAACAAACACTAGCCTTTCTAAGTAGATGAAATTTTTTCTTGACGATGAGGTATATATATTGGCTGAGTTGGGATTAGATGCCAACTAAATAACTTGTTTAGTGTTTATCCTCTATTGTTCAGAAATAGTTATGAGTTGGAGTATCAGTTTTTATTATGCATTTTATTTTCTTATTGTTTATATATATCATGTTATGAATTTCCCATCTTGAACTTTACTTTGAATGACTAAATTTTACATTGAGGACAATGTAAAGTTTAAGTGTGGGGGAGTGTTCTCATATAGAGTTTTTATCCTTGTTAGTTTTCCCTTGTGTTTATAAAAAAAAAGAAAAAAAAAAGATGATAAACTCCTAAGTCTAGAAACTTGTGCCTTACACTAATGGAAACGTCGTGGTTGTAGGAGTTGAGGAACCCATTAGTAGAGTCTATTCATATGAAAACGAACAAAATATAAAAATAAATAACATGTTAGTTGTCACCATATCTCGGAATCGTCACCATATCACGTTCTATTTTTATTTTTCCATATTTATCTATTGTTTCTCTAAGTGATTTGGTGGGGCACGAACATCGAATTGTTATCACTGCTAGGATGAAATAGAGTGATTGAATTACTATAAAAAAAAAGATTGACACTTGGATAGCAATATGTGTGTGTTCTTCCTGTCTCCGTCGCCTAAGAAAGCGTGGAGTGCAGGATCCATGGGAATTACCATGTAATCTGCTGACAGGAATCATGCGCTTGGATTCAAAAAGATCCAATCATGTTGTCGATTTGAAAAAAAAATATTGAAAAAAAGAAAAGAAAAAGAAGAAAAAAAATATTATTATTGTGTTGAATAAAATCGATCACTGGTTCCCTTGTATATGTCGGTGAATAGATCTTAAATTAAGTTTGTCGACCGCTGGTTCCTTTGTATATGCCAGTCTTGTTGATATTAGAATTCAGACCAGTAGCTCAATCCAATAGGATTTTTAGGTTTGTTTTGGCAGTGACCTTCAGACAGATATGGGAAACACCGTTCACCTAAGTCAACAGTCCGCCACCATCTACTTTTTATATCCATCTTCTTAATCTTTTCATGTGATTGTGGTTGATTAGATTCCGAGTATTGTGGCTGTGTTCAACTTTCTGATAAAGCTATATTACTAATTTATGAATTGGATTTGAAAGTGGATACTTCCTCCTGTAATCATTGATAGTATGCCAATTACAAAATGTTTAGTGTCATTTTTTTAACTTTTCACAGGTAGCTGGATTTTGGAAGTAAAGGTTTTGTAGGTACACCTCTTGTAAACCTTCACGAGACTATAACTCGTCCACTAGGGACACCTCGGGGTTCAAAGGCCTGTTATTCATGCTAAGAGTAACCATATCCTCGGCGACATGGAGTTGTTTGTATATTTTAGAATTATTTTGTTTGATTTGCTCGAGGACTAGCAAAGTCTAAGTGTGGGGGAATTTGATAGGTGTTATAAACACCTTAAATATTATATATTGTTTACGCTTTCTTAGCGAGTTTTCATGTAAATTATGTATCTTATGTTTGCTTTTGAGTTTTATAGGTGTTTCGGAGTCATTGGAGCAAAAGAGGAAGAAATTGATCAATAAAGGCATAATTGTCATTTCTTAGCACAGGTGATATTGGGAACCCAGCAGGAGCCAAGGGGCTGTCACCTGGTAGCCCTTAACTGAAGCGTGGGTGGCAATAGCTTCTCCCAAAGTTATACCTTGTCTCAACTTGGGTCGAGCTGAAGAAGAACACATTTTCCTTTGCTCATTCTACACTCGCTGGAGACGTTCATGGAGGTGATTTTGATGGGACGTTTGGATGGAAGATAAGGAGTTGAATTAGCAACAGAAGAAATGGATGGGTTCATGAGATCAAATTGTTGCAGTTGGTGGTGAAGACTAAGCTGATGTTGTTCAAATCTAAAAGGGGATCTGAGGTTTTTATAATTGAGATGTTAGAGTTTGAACTGAGGTTTGAAGATGGTGAAGAATCAGAGAAGAAGAATTTGAGAATCAGTGAGTTGGGTACTAATCAATTCCAGTATTAAGATGAATCTGAGGTTGATGGGGTTGTTCTTGTTGATTTTAGGGTTTGATTCGAATTGGAGGTTGTGAAATTAGGTTTCTGAAGCAGCAAGGTCAAGAACAAGAAGTTGCTGTTGAGAATTGGCTACTGGTGATGAAGCTGATGTAGTAATGAATCTGATGGAAGGGGTTTGTTGGTGAGCTGATACCGATGCAGGGAACTTGAGTTTCGCATTACAGGAAAATTAGAAAGTGGTGTTGCATGTGAGATTGGGATCAAGAAGATGGATGCAATGGCACCACAATGAAGGCTTGAATCTGTGTTAGTCTAGAAATGGGTTTCTATGGAGGTGGTGGTTGAGATGTTGCAGCTACAGATGATGCAGTTAGAGCCTTGGAGCTGGTTGTGAATGTTGCAGGGTAATGATTGAGCTGAGACTTACAAGGGAAGCTGAGGGTCTTGCTGTGTTGGTAGGATGTTGTTGCAGCTCAGATGCAATTGGTGGTATTGAATTCTAATTAGGAGGCAGTGCCAATGTATATGATTGATGGCACTGGTTGAGTTCAAGAGTGAGTTGCAGTTGCAACTCTGATTCTGGTGGACTGAAATTGGTTCTGCAGCTGCAACTGAAGATGATGGATGTCCGGCTGCAGAAGGCATTAGAGTTGCAGCTGGTGGCTGAGTTCAGTGGTTCTGATGGATGCCTAGATGTATGTTAGGACAGGTTCATTACAGGTGAAGCTCCAAATGGGATTTTCTATGTGATGTTGTTGAGGCAGAGATGAAGAATATCTGTTTTGCAGTGGGAGTGGCAATGGAATTGAAGGTGGTTTGTGTTTAGTTGGGATGAGTTGAAGCTGCTGAGATATGGAAATTGCAGAATGAGCCCGTGCAGCTGGATTGCAGTGAGGTTCTGGTATTAATGAGCTGAGCAAGGAAGTTACAGTGGTATAGAGGCGCAGATGATGGGGTTTGTGAACTAGTGTGCAATGGAACTGATGCTGTTGTGCGGTGTTAAATGGGATAAGCTGAGAAATGGCTTCGACAAAGAAAAGTGAACTGTTGGCTTGAGGGTTTGAGGTTATGGTGATTGTGGAACCGAAGCAGGTGGTTTAGTGATGCTGTAGTATGTAAATTGAAGTTGCAGGTGCTTTTGTGTTGTTGAAGTTGAAGCTGAACTATTGGTGATGTTGTAATGAAATGGAGCTGAAGCATTGGTGGTGAATGGAGCTGGGACTTTGGCAGAGAAACCAGTTTTAGGAAGCAGTGGTATTGATGTGTGAAGATCGAAGGATTGGGTTCGGTGTGATGCAGTGGTTGTGCAATGAAAGCTGATTTGGCCTGGCAGGGTGAAATTGAGATGCATATGGTGCTGGTTGTTGCTGCTCAAGAGGGAGTTGCAGGCCTGAGTTTGTCGAAATGAATGAGTGGGTATGTTGTGAATGTTGTGCATGTATCATGGCAGTGAAGGACTTGAGAATAGGCCGACATTTGGCCGGGAGAACACGCCAGTGCAGACAGAACTCGGTCAGTTTCCGAGTCAGGAGAGTTGACTCAGCTGATCCAGTAGCTGACTCAGATGGACTTGGGCTTGGATTGTATGGGCTAGACAGGTTTTGTCTTTGGCGAGCTTGCCATGATTTGTGCGTGACCTAAACACAGGAATTGGAGAGAGTATATAAAAGGGGCTATTATCTTCTTCTACTTTTCGTTTTTTTAGGGTTTAAGACATGAAATTTTTTCTCTATATTCTTGTTATTAACTCCTTGAACATGAGTAGTTAATTTTATTATTGGTTTATGAATTAAGTTGATTTCACATAACATGATTTTGGGTTTAATGAATTAGTTTTGTCTCATATTTATCGTTCATGATTCTCTGAAAATATAGTTGAATGATTGACGTATTACAACATGATTGAGTATTTGTTTTGTCAAGTTGCAAATTGGTAGAACTCATATCCATATCTATAGCTAGTTTAGGATTAATTATCAAGCGATAATCCTTGAACACAAGTAGCATAAATATGATTGTAGGTTATAGTGATATATCCTTGTAATCATATGTGAATCATGACCTTTGTTCGAATTGTTTGCGCAATGTATTTCAATTGCATTGATTAGCCTAATTTCATGAATCTTAATGCTCCATGAGAATTGAACTTGATTAGCGCAAGGCGTTAGGTTATTCTTTTGGTAGAATTCATACTTGCATCGTTTTACATGTATGTGTGATGATAAGAGAAAATTGCGGTATATCCTTTCGACTAGGTATCTTAAGGCTTTTGATAATGAGAGATTAAATATCAATTCTAGTTATTAAGACAAGAACGTGTTAGTGAATGAAAACGAAATCCTTAACCAATATCTTTACATCTTGATTTGAGTGTTTTTCTTTGGTTTATTTGTTTTTAGTATAAATTAGTTTATAAAAATCAGAAAATCCCCCATTGTTTTATATAGGAAACCGAAACATGTTGACAACCCAAGTCCTTTCTGTGGGAACGATCCTTTCTTACCCTTGCTATATTATATATTTTGAGTAGTGAGAAAGTGTAATTTATTTTTGACACATACGACAGCGATCAATGGCGTATACTTTCTCAAAGAAATAACACTTGCCCCATTCAGAACCGAGGCACAACGATTATTAGCTCATTTTTTTGATGCAACAATCGTCCATACTGGTCGCACCAACAATAAACATGCTGATTGTCTGGCAAATCTAGCATCCAAACTGCAGTTTGAAGGGTCAGAGAAATCTATCACGGTACAGAGACGTTATATATCATCCACTTGGCTTACCCAAGTCGAAGATTCCCAAACAAACGACTGGAGGGCGCCCATCATTCACGAATTGAGCAGTTCTCTTACATATGGGAAAATCAGCCTCAAGGAGTTGAAGAAATTTTTTTCTGCTGCATGGAGCCTTGTATTATCGCAATCCAGACGGATCCCTATCACGATGCCTTGGGGATGAAGAAGCAAACGAGCAACTCAAACGCATACATGAAGAAGTATGTGGGCAAACCCTGGTGATCACACTTTACAGAAGACTTCAAAGACTTGGGTACTATTGGCCCTCCATGGAGACTCAGTCGAGAAAGTTGCAAGGGTCCTGTCCCGATTGTCAAACACCGCCTCATCACTTGGAGGTTCTAACACTCCATCACACTGGGGACTGGGGAGAACCTTACATAAGATATCTTCGCGACAATGATTTTCCGTCAGAGAAGAGAGGTGCAATCAAACTCATCCAGAGAGCCAAACGTTTTGTCTACTTGAAAGGGATTTTGTATCGCAAAAGCTTCGGTGGGAATCTCCAGAGATGCTTGGCCGAGCATGAAATCCCCACAATCTTGAAAGAAATGCATGAAGTTGAACACCAAGGGAAGAAGAAATTGTTTCTCCAAATCCATGAGAGATATTACTGTCCAACCATGGAAGACGATGCAGCTGCCTACGTTCGGAAATGTCATAAATGCCATGTTCATGGTAACCTCATTCACACTCCTTGTCTTCCATTACATTCTGTGAGCAGTCCGTGGCCCTTCTACAACTGGGGACTGGATATCATCGGAAAGATCAATCCAACATCTTCGAAGCAGCATGAATACATCATCACATCAACGGAGTACTTCACCAAATGGGTCGAGGCTATTCCTCTTCGAAGCACCACTGGAGTCACAATTGTAGCTTTCATTAAAGAGTACATCATATGCAGATTCGGTGTTCCTAAACATATCATCACAGATAATGGAACTCCTTTTGCCAACAAACATGTTGCACAATTGCTCGAAGAATACGGAGTCAAACAGGTTTTCTCCACACCATACTATCCCCAAGGAAACGTACAAGTAGAGAGTACCAACAAAACCTTGATCCGGATTCTCAGTCGAACAGTTCATGACAATCCACGAACCTGGCATGAGAAATTTCCCATGGATTTGTGGGCCTACCGAACCGCACCAAGAAGCTCAATCTGGACTTCACCGTACTCTCTCGTCTATGGCGTTGATGCCATTCTCCCGGCCGAAATCAAGATTCCTTCTGCAAGAATCACAGCGGCCAATGGGGTACAATGGGATGAAGCCGAGGTTTCAGACTCAAGATTTGCTGAATTGGACATGCTCGATTCAAGAAGAGCCAAAGTGGAAAAATACGTGGAAACCTACAAACAAAGGGTTTCCAAGGCCTACAACAAACTGGTAAGACCTCGAACATTTCAAGTAGGAGATTTGGTTTTGAAAACAGCAAAACATGTCCAACAAGACATGTCCTCTCCCAAGTTCTCTTCGAATTGGGAAGGGCCCTATATGATCATCAAGGCAGTATCCAACGGATATTACAAAATCTTAGTTGTTCATGGAGGAGTTGAGGGAAACATCATCAACGACAAGTGGCTCAAGGCGTACTACGCTTAAATGATCAGCAAACAATTGCATGTTAATCTTCAAAATATAATTTCTATTCCTTCAAAGAGTATGCATCATGCTCATTCAGTGGAAATTTAAAGTTTTCATGAATCTCACAAAAATTCTTCCAATCATGTGCTTTATTAAACAAGTCTCAATATCAAAACAAAATCTCTCAAAAAAAAAAACGCTCACTCAGAGCAAACCATCCAACAGAGGATAATCTCTATAGAAAACCCTTTCAAGCTTCTTCCGAAAGTTTTTGGTTTTCATTTTCAAGTCCTGAACCGCCTTCTCAACTCTTGCTGACTCCAAGGCAAGCATCTTCTCCTCCTCCAATATGGCAGTGGTCGCTGAAATCGCATCAGCAGCAGCCGCCGCCTTGTGAATTTTGATCATCTCGAGCCTATGAAGAATCCAGCCTATGTTGAAGTGCAGGGTTTGCAATTTGAAATCATCTCATCCCATCTGTGCAGTTCGTGATTCTTGACATCTCGCAGATGCATCTGGTTCATCTCCTCAATGATCGGTAACAACCCTGCAACTGTAGTCAGGAGGGTTGGTGGAAAGCCTTTTCATACTTCAGTAGTAGCAATATGCCATACCTTCTCCAAATTTTGGTGTACAGGGGCGCGTGACACCTGGGAATGACGAATCCACCAATCACTTCATTATTCGGGCAATTGTTGATCATGGGAGCCTCAAATGGGAGTCTAGTTGTTGGATACTCAGGAGCATGATCTCTAACCCCGGTCTTCACAGAATCAGTAGAGTCCTCGTCAACACGGTTGCTTCTATCATCAATCACAACCACGGATTTCTCGTTCTTCCTTTTTCTAGCATCGGCAACAACATGAACATCAACCTGCGATGAAACGCAGGAGTATTTAATTGACCATTGAGCGTGGTAAGAACTTTAGTCGAGAAGTTATGGAATTACTATAGACGTTCCGGCATCAGCAGGAGCCGACCTGTACCGGGCAGGAGCTTTAACAATCCGTTTGGGTCTCAAGATACAAGAGGAATGTTGATTCTTCTCATTATCCTGCGACAAATTGTTTTCTTTTATCAATCATCCTGATTTAACAAAGACAAGAGAAAATATGTAACTCACCGAGACGGTTACTGCCACAGTATCGACACGAGATTCACTTCTGGAAGAAACACTGCTTCTGGACATGGTGACGAGAGGTGGGATTGTGATCAAAATTTCTTTTGATAATACACAAAGGCAGCGGATGGTCGACTGCTTAAATAAAACCCTAAAGTACTGCAAGTCAAACGTGAAAGCTTATGTCTTAACGGGTAAACAAGTCTGTTGCGGTTTCTACTGAAACCCTAAATCTCGAATCAGATGCATGACAGATGGTAGAAACGTAACAATACTGTGGACTGGCAGTTCGGGCATAGTCAACATTACGACTACGGATCAGTTGTCTAGAAGGCCGCGTGTTTCCTACATAGTTCATTTGATTGTGTTCCGTGGGTAATTATTGTCTACGTGGACATTGGTCCATCGACTGGAGGTATGAGGAAGGTTCAGAAAGGAGATACTACAAGGAATCACGGTTCGAAAAATAATCTATAAAACATCCCTACAGCCGAGCTTCTCAAATAACCAGAAAGTATCTACTTCAACGAAAAATAAATAATCTTAGAGGGATTCATGAGCAAAATTAATCGTCAGATTCGTCAGAGTCCTCAGATTTGTCAGATTCATCATCATCGTCCTTTGCGGAACCCTCTTCGAGTTCTTCATCAGAATCATTGTTAGGGCTATTGACTAAGTCTGGATGAATATCAATGTCCTCCCAGTAATCTTCTTCTTCACGCTCAGCTTCAAGGTCGGCTTGAACCAGCCTATTAATCTCCCGCCGGTCTGTCTTGATTTTGCGCTCAGGTGGCACCCACACGGGTTCGTCTTCCGAAGCATACGAGTCTGAAGCTACACCCTCAGCACGAGATCGAAGCTTCTCCTCAGCTGCTGATATTCGGCGCCGGATTCGATCCCTTCGAAGTTGACGATCATCTAACATGTCATCTTCAACTTTCTTTTTCAAGAGTTCCTCCTGAGTTACTCTACGGTTGTTAAGGGGTACGCCGGGTTTCATTTCCGCAGAATGGTCCATCTTGGCACGAGATTCTGCTGTAGAAATCTTCATCTCTGGAAACTTGGAATCCTCGTCCGAAGAAGAACTAGAGGAATACTCATAATCATAGTCACTGCTACTGGAAGTCACCATTGTCTGGAACCAGAAGCACGGGATTACAGATATGTTAATATCGAATTCATAGCCAAAATGGTAATCCTTAACTCTTACCTATTTACGATTTCACGAACTTAGTGATAACAGCGTAAAATCCCAAAACTTGCTCGTTCTTTCAAACCTGGAAAGCCGAGCAAAAAAATTATCATTTAAAGTCGGACATTGGCTTTTCATGAAACTATGAATAATTCACATAACCTTCCATGTGAACATTTGCTGATTTTTACGTGTACATACACTATAAAATCACTAAACTCATATATACACTACGAATTCATCAACTCATAAATTGTTCGCTTTCAACAATTTTTCATAAATCAAAACTTGATTTCTGTTTAATAAAACGTGAATAAGTTTCGTGAGCCAAATAAATCACGTAAATTATAAAATAAAATAAAAAAAGACTTTTTTGCTCAGTTGAGCATTCGTTTATGGAACGAGGGTCTTTTCTATTTTTGCAAAGGTCCACATATTCTAAATAAAACTGTGGAAGTTCATAAACAAATTTTATCATGAACTCCATGTCTTTTCAAAATTTCCTTTAACCCTAAGGATCATTATTTATTACTTTTTACGAACCACCTACGTTTCTAAATGTATCTACAAAGTTCATGCTTCGAAAACAAAATTGGGTTTTCATGAAACCTAATAAACAAAACTTTTACTACTGCAACTAGACCATGTCTATTCCAAATTTTGTGTATCTCTTCCATATTAGGGATTTTTGCTCGTTTCCTAAACTAACAAAAAAACGGGCATACCTACGTTTTCTAAAAACAAATTCTTCATGAATCCTATGCATGCTCGCGCAACTATGGGATTTTTTGTTTTTTGAACAACTCATGAATCATAGAACGAACAACAACAAAAAAAAAAAATTGCACTTACTTGTCGTCGGCCGGAAACTGGCCAGACGTTGATCGGCGGCGGTCCTCCGGCAATTTTTTTTTCTTTTCCTTCCTTGCTGAACTCGTGAAGATGGTGAAGAGAAGAGGTACACAGTAAAAAAATAAATAAAATATTAGGGTTACTTACCTTTTATATTATTTTTATTTCCAAAACCTAAAACACATGGGTTTCCTCTTTTGGGTTTTGGGCCCACGAGCGCTAAACTGACCAAAACCGAGCCTTCGAGCGTCCAAATCAATGGTGACTCATCCCTCCGTGCTCACGAGATGACACTCTATCTTGCTATCAGGGTCCTTATCTATGCATTTGCTCGTACATGACACCATTGGGGAAAATCGAGGATTCTGAAACTACCTTTGTATGACTGAGTTCAACCACTGATCTCGTCGACTGAAAATTACCATCTAATGCTTACTGCGGAACATGAGTGTCCCTCACTAAGCAGGGGACTTAATGTTGATGGTGGATTTTCAACAAAGGGAAAAACCATAAAATCATGAGGCATGTTTTTGACACAGCTTTCAGGCATGCAACGATTCATATTTTACGAAGCCATGATGAATATGTTTCCTGAAAGGCCTCCACTAGCTGAGCGTTCAGTGCCACACATTTCATCATGTCCACTATGTAGAATAACGTAATTGGGCGGTTCTCCGTAATATTGAGAGCAACAACGCCTTTAGGACGTCGGTGACACTCACTGTTCCCTGACTACATGAGAGAGACCCGCCCCTACATAGAAGAACGATTGGGCGGTTCTCCGTAGATTGAGAGAAACAACGCCTCCAGGACATCGGTGACACTCACTGTTACCTGACTATGTATGTATGTATGGATCCAGGCGGTTCTCCGTAGATTGAGAGCAACAACATCTTCAGGACTTCAGCAACTCGTTGTCTTCTGACTATACACCTTCGGAATGGGTATGACGCTTTAACTGGCTAATATCTCTTCTGTAATAGATTAATTCTGTCGTGACATTTACCACTAAATTCCCAGAATGATCTATTATTGCTCCTATTCTATGGTCGAATCCACGACATGATCCCATGGAATGGCAATAAACAATTGTATCATCTCATTATTCCGATTTCATGATCGAATTCACGGCTAATCTCATGGAATGATAATAGATAATTTTATTACTCCGATTTCATGATCGAATCCACGGCTGATCTCATGAAATGGTAATATTTAATTACTCTGATTCTATGGTCGAATCCACAATCCCATGGAATGGTAATACTTAAATTTATTATTCTGAATTCATGGTCGAATCTACGACTGATCCTATGAATTGATAATAGAACAACTACGCATTTTATTGCTCAGTTTCATGAATCATTCTCCACTGAATTTCATAAATTAGTAACAAATACTCAACAATCGGGCATCTGTACCATCACCGAGTAAGCCCCACAAAAATGGTGCAAGTGTGCTCGACAATGATGCACGACTGAGCACCCGGATGCGCAAACGAGCATTCAAAAATATGGACAGATGACGAATCCTACGCAAAACAGGAGAAAAACAACAAAAAATAATAAAATAATAAGAGGCGCCCAGGGGCCGGGCCCACCGGCCGGCCGGTCGTGCCCTAGCCATGGACGGTCCCATGCCTCTTCCATTATTTTCCCCTATTTTGTTATTTTCATGAACTCATGAAAACTCCTTGATTTTAGCAACTTTCCTTGTTTGAGCAAAACTCATGAACTCTCCATAACTTCATGGATTCATGAAAATTAATATTATAAAATAGGGAAAGGTGTGTGGGACCGGGCAAACTAGCCGGTCAGCCATGTCCAAGCCGTGCTGGTCCCACACCTTAGAATCCCTAGCTTTTTATAATTATTATTTCCCAATTTCATGAAACTCCTCCGTTTCAACAAAACTCATGAATTCTCCATAACTTCATGGATCCGTAAAAAATAATATTATAAAATATGGAAAGGTGTGCGGGACCGGGCAACCCAGCCGGCCGGCCATGCCCAAGCCGTGGCCGGCCCCACACCTCACAATCCCTAGTTTTTATAAATTATTATTATTATTCCCTAAACTCATGAAACTTCTCCGTTGCAACGAAAAATCATGGATTCTCCATAATATCACGGTTTCATAAAAATAATAATATAAAATTAGGAAAAGGTGTGCGGGACCGGGCAACATAGCCGGCCGACCATTCCCTAGCCGTGGCCGGCCCCACACCTTGAAATCCCTAGTATTTTATAATTATTATTTTCCTCAATTCATGAAACTCCTTGGTTTGAGCAAAATTCATGATTCCTTCATATTTTCTCAAATTTTGCTCGAATCATGAAAAACTAAAACCCAACATGGTCACACGACCGGCTAGCCTCTCACGGAAATATTAAATGTTAAAATGTCCTTATTTTAATATTTACAAAATATTGATTAATTGAGCATACATGCTCATTCCAACAAAAATCAAGAATTTCAGTCAAGATGAAACTCTTCTGAAAATTCACAATGTTGCTCGAACGCACATCAGAAAATGCTGAAATTCTCAGTATGGAGACACGGACACCACGACAACACGTGCATACATTCTTGACCGACTAGAGTCATCCCTAGAGCTTGCACAAAGCCGGTCCCACACGTTTTCATAATTCTGACCTAATTTGCTCAAATGCTCATATTGGGCCCAAACTCTCTCCAACCAACCTGGGGATTTCTCAAACGACCAACAGCTGGTCTCGTGATCACCAAGAGCCGTCCCCATGCCCTCTTGGTCGGTCTCCCGTCTTTCATACTTAGGTTTTATCACCTAATGCTGAACCCAGCAATATTTCAGTAAATGATGAAATCGGCATTTAATCATCATTCCTTCACCAACTCCCCAACTGAGAACCCTGGTGCATGCTCACTCGAGCACTGAGCACCACATGGATGCCATATCCCATGTGGTCGGTCCCTCTATCACTCATTACCTATTTCAGCAATTCATCAGTTAAAAAATAATTGATCTGAAATTAGGGTTTCGAATAAATGTTCTACGAATCATCATTCGGAGCAAGATTCAAACACTAATGAATTTATGATGGATTCAGCAACCAACATCTTAATTAATCATATAATTTTTGGTAATATACCAATATAAAATATTTTATTGGGTCACGTCACCAATAAATATTTCGTCGAATTGAGCAATACTTGCTCAGTTGCTCAAATATTGATCCAGCTATCAATATTTAGTAATATTAATAATTTTTCGAACTGAGCAATGCTTGCTCAGTTGCGCGTCAAATTATCAACGTTTGGTATTTTGTCGAATTGAGCAATACTTGCTCAGTTGTGCGTCAAAATTATCAATTTGTCGAATTGTGCAATACTTGCTCAGTTGCTCGAATATTGATCCAATTATCAATATTCAGTAATTTATCAGTAATTCGTCGAATTGAGTAATACTTGCTCAGTTGCTCGAATAATCCATGTATATTCAGTAACTCATCAATATTCAACAACTCGTCAAATTTACAATATTTGCTCAGACGAGCAACATTAATACTCATGAATCACTGAGCATTCGTCAATCATGCTCGATTCAACAAAACTTAGGCTCACTGTCTAAATCAGTCAATAACTGACTAATTAAAACACGTCTGCCTTGCAGACTCCACGATTTGTGAGACATCAATCACGTCACAAATGGGGGATATTACTTAGGGTTTTGGTCTGGCGGTCCACGGCACGTGGATTCATCCACGATGAGAAATGTGTGTAAGTCGTGCAAACGGTTGAAGGAGTTAGCAAAGTAGTGGTTGCACGATCAGTCAAGTCTCCACACGACATGAAACTGACTTTAACACGATCTCCCATTTTCCCCACTCTTTCACTCAAGAAACCGTCACACTTACAGGGATCAATGTGTTCACAACTCGGATAATATAAATAAGTCTCTGAATCCATGATTGAAGGACATAATGACATCATCAGCAATCGTCCACATAGAATTTCTCGAGTAACTACTCTCAAGAATTCATCAATCCACCAGAACTTATTCAAACTTATCAGTTCACCAATTATTGCTGAAACCTTCAACACATTTACAATCCTTGATCATCACTGATCCCGCAAGATTTTCATCTTCCCTCCTACAAATCAACCCATCTCCCTCTTTGTGATCGAATTGACTCTGGAACGGCCATTAACTTGGTTTAGGCCGGAGTCTTACAGATTGATCTTCGAATCTAAGCACTCCCTCTGCAGTGCATCTGTGTGAGGTTCAGCAGTTTGCTCGGTCGAGGAGTCTCGACAACACGCTCGATTCTTCACTTTCCTAAAAAACCAGCAAACCGTTTTTCCCCATCTACAGTAAGCAATTTCCAAAGTGATTGAAACTTGTCATGACTTTCGTCACTAGGTAAAGATGAACTTGGTTAAAGTAAAAGCTTACCAACACATATTTCGAGAAATAGATAGGCGAGATAAACTCGACTCTAAATAGCAAATGTGTATAATCTAAGTGTATATAACAAAACGAATTTTGTCTCAAGATAGGAGATAAATAGACTTTTGAGTGATAGATAAGTTCAAGTCTCCACATACCTTTTAGTCGATGAAGATCCACCGGTTCCTTGAGTAGTCCTTCGTCTTTTATGATGATTTCCATGGAGTTCTTAAGCTCAACTACACTTTCTATCCTAGTCCGAGACCTTAGTTTTAGTAGACTAGAAATCAAGACTTATAGTTTTGATCACTAACATTGACAAACATGTTTGAGATAGCAACGCATGCGAGTTCGACCGAGCAATGCTCTACCAAAACCTAAATGAGGGTACATTTCATTTGTGTATAACAAGCTAAGTTCGATCTAACGGTTAAAAGATATTAGCTTGAATCTAATCAGGTTTTCATCTCACGGTAAATATTGAATGCTTTGTTACCAAGGTAACTTAGATTGCAAACCATGATTTGAAAACTATATAAGGGAGAACTCTAGCAACTGGGAAACCTAATCCCCACACCTCCTTTGTGATACTAGTTTCGACTAGAGTCAATTCTCCTTTAACCTTAGGTTTTTCACAGATCCCTATATGTTAATGACTTAAAGACTTCATTGGGATTGTGAAGCCAGACCTAACTATTTTCTCTGTAGTTGCGTGTTCTGATCTTGCCATGTTCTATCGTATTGAGTACTATCTTCTCTAAGGTTTGATCGAGATTGATTCTCCGATAGGCAAGATAAAAAGTAGTCACAAACATCTTCGTCTCATCGTTTGAGATTCCACAATATCTTGTTTCGCTACCATACGATTAAGATTATTGTGAGGTAATTGATAATATTAGGCTGTTCTTCGGGAATATAATTCCGGTTTATCAATTGGTTCCGGTGCACCTTGATTTATCAAAAGACGGAACAAAACTCGTTGGTATTTCTGTGGGAGATCGATTTATCTATTCCAATAGACTTTTCTGTGTGAGACAGATTTGTTTATCAAGTCTTCAACTTTGGGTCGTAGCAACTCTTGGTTGTGGGTGACATCAGTTAAGGGAATCAAGTGCGTAGAATCCTGCTGGGGTTCACATACGTAAGAAGCATAATTGTACCTTGATCAGTGTGAGATTGGTTAGAGCTCAACTACATTCCAGTCAGAAGTTCATTGGTAGTAGGCTAGTGTCTGTAACGACTTAATACAGTGTGGTGTTCAAAGCTGGACTAGGTCCCGGGTTTTTCTTCATTTGCGGTTTTCCTCCTTAACAAATTTCTGGTGTCTGTGTTATTTCTTTTCCGCATTATATTTTGTTATATAATAGAAATATCACAGGTTATGCATTGAAACGATCAATTGGTAAATACAACCTTTGATTGTTGATTGAAATCGATTGATCCTTGAACATTGGTCTTTGGTACCTCTCAAGTTATATATCTTATATTCCATCGGGCTCGTAAATTCCTATTTGTTGATTGCATATTGAATTGAAAGATAGAGATATAAAACTCTCCGATATACTTTTCTCTAGATTGAGTCTAACTGTCTAGTTGATTCTCTTGAAAATATATTGGAGTTTGTCTATTCAGATTGCCGAACGAAATATTGGGCGTGTTTGTTAGATCCCCGCTTTTTCAATTGGTATCAGAGCAGGCAAACACATTAAAGACCTCATAAGTCTGTGTGTGTAGCGATATGAATATGGACAGAAGTGTTATCTCTAATAAACGCGTTGTTAGAGCACTGCTCGGTCGAACTCGCAAGCGTTTCTATCTCAAGCTTGTTTGTCAATGTTAGTGATCAAAACTATAAGTCTTGATTTCTAGTCTACTTATAGTGATGTCTCGGACTAGGATAGATTGTGTAGTTGAGCATTAGACTTCACGATGTTCATCAATTGAAGACAAAGAACTACAAAGGCGATCTTGTGGAACTTCATCAACAAAAGGTATGTGGAGACTAAAACTCATCTATCACTTGGAAAGTCTATTTCTACTCTATCTCCTATATTGAGACAAAAGTCGTATTACTATATAGTTGTTGATTATACACATTTGAGATTTCGAGCTGAGTTTAACTCACTTACATATTTCTCGGAATATGTGTGGTAAGCTTTCGCTCCAACCAAGTTTATCTTATATTCTTGACGAAAGTCAAAAGATGATCATGTCAAAATCGCCGAGTAACATCTTACATGGTTTGTGTGATACAATCATTTGGTGTTAACTTGGAATGTTTCGTTATGATTATTTCAATAATTTGAAAATTGCTTTGATGCTAATAGTGTGTGAAAACGGCTATTGTCATCCTCTAAGAAAGTTTCAATGATTGAAATAGGATTTTAGGATACTTAACCATCATTGGATTATAAACATAGGTGCATTCTTGCATGTATGTGATCCATGACCGGGACTAAAGTATGCATACCCGTATGCGTACTTGAAGTTGTGAAATTCCGTGTACCAAGTACACATACCGGTACGCGTACTTGCGTAAGGTATAGGTCCGTAAATTTCTCTTGGGATTTGGAAGTGTACTAAGTATGCGTACCCGTTTGCATACTGGTGAACACAAAGCCGGACCGGATAATTAAGTTTGCCTACTCGTTTGCATACTTGAGTGGTTAAAGTTCTAAAATCGGTTGGCTCATGAACTAATATTAAGGAATGCATTCTTTGCAAACCGTGGCTATAATGTTCATGAATTAATTCGAGTGAATCAAAACGATTTTGCTTCAATTGTGTTCTTGTATAATTCTATGAGAATATAGCAATTGAACAACTCTTTAACTAGTTTCATTTGAGTCATTTGAACTAGTTATGGTTAAGATGCATAAGGTTGATATGAGAGTGTTCATATAGCTAACTGTGGTTACACTAGTACACAGAGACCCTTTTGCCACACCAAATTGGCGTTTCCATAGGGGTTTTGTCACGCCACTTCGGTTTGGACTAGGCGTGACTTCTGCTTGCGTGGTTTTAGGTAACATGGCGTGGTTTTAGGTAGCTTATAGCCACGCCTGCCATGCGTGTCTATTTATGCATGAAATAGACACGCCAAGGACATATAGGCGTTGCTATATAGGGTCCCAAAAACTTAAGTACTGGTACTCTATAGACACACGATTTATTGTTTTGGCGTGGCTATTTGGTTCACTATAGACACGCAAATTTCTTTTGGCGTGGCTATTTGATTCACTATAGACACGCAAATTGCTTTTTGGCATGGCTATTTTGTTCACTTTAGACACACAAATTGCTTGTTGGCGTGGATATTTGGTTCACTTTAGACACGCAAATTGCTTTTGGCGTGTCTCTTTGATTCACTATAGACACGCAAATTTTGTTTTGGCGTGCCTATGTGGTTCACTTTAGACACACAAATTGCTTTTTGGCGTAGCCATTGGTTATCCGATAGACACGCCATATAGGTTTAACGTGGTTATATGTTATGTTTTAGCCACGCCAATTTCACTTACTTTCATCCACGTGGCTGCATTAGGAACCGTTGAATACCATCCACATGTAACGTTGTGAACCGTTCATTGGATATCCTATAGACACGCCCCATAGAGCGTGGCTATATGTGATATTTAGCCACGCCAATTTCCAATTACCTTGGTCCACGTAGACGTATTACGAATCGTTGGATCTCATTTAAGATGATGCAATATTGACCGTTAAATTATATGCATCCTTCACCGTCCACATGTAATGTTGTGAGCCGTTGATTGGACATCCTATAGACACGCCCCATATAGCGTGGCTATATTTGCTATTTAGCCACGCCAATTTACAATTACCTTGATCCATGTGGCCGTATTAGGAATCGTTGGATCTCATTTAAGATGATGCAATATTGACCGTTCAATTACATGCATCCTTCACCGTCCACATGTAACGTTGTGAGCCGTTCACTGATTTCCTATAGACACGCCCCAAAGAGCGTGGCTATATGTGATATTTAGCCACGCCAATTTACAATTACCTTGATCCACGTGGCCGTATTAGGAATCGTTGGATCTCATTTTAGATGATGCAATATTGACCGTTAAATTATATGCATCCTACGCCGTCCACATGTAACATTGTGAGCCGTTTATTGAAGAACCTATAGACACGCCATATAGCATGGCTATATGTGATATTTTGCCACGCCAATTTACAATTACCTTCATCCACGTGGCTGTATTAGGTACCATTGGATCTCGTTTAAGATGATGCAATATTGACCGTTCAGATGTAACGTTGACAGTCCACATGTAACATTGGGAGCCGTTCATCGGAGAACCTATAGACACGCCATATAGCGTGGCTTTATATGATATTTAGCCACGCCAATTTATATCTGCTTAATGTGTCTTTATGTTACGTTTAGCCACGCCAATTAATCTCGAAGCGTGTATATTACGCGTGTGACGCCTCTAAGCCGTTCAGATATGGCGCATCTAAACCATCCACCTGGCACTATCCAAATTCTCTTATACACTTTATAAATTATGGTTAAATCTGAAATTCATATATGCCAAAAATTCATATTATTATTAATAACACAGTAAAAAAATGTTGAGCTTTGGTCTAACAGTTTGCAAAAAATAATATAAAGAGCATTTATCCAAAAATCATCAGTTTTTCTTCAACTTTTTTGATGGTGGTGTCTCTGCATGCAATGGATCAGGTTGTGACATTCTCGACACGCCAAACCTTGTCTTCCTCTGTTTCCCATCTGAAAGTTGGTATGCCTTCTGCACAGTTGGTGCATATAACCTTCTTTGCGCCTTTTTAGTCTTCTGAGAAAGCTTTTCAGAGGCTGCATGCATGACTCCCCGAATGTGGATTGACTTCTAGGTGCTCCTCATTCAGTTTATCACTGTCCAATTCCTTCTCAAAATCTAAAACTGGTTCTGGTTGCTTATGAGGTTTTCCATGTTGTGGAGTTTCCTGCAGCAAGAGATTAAATGTATTATATATATATATATATATATATTATATATATTCTAAATCCAAGGCGAATTCGTCCGTCATATGAATTATTCGTCTGTCATATGAATTATCAACAAGAGACAGACAAAAGTCATTTTTCCAACAATGTGATAAAGACAACTTCACTGAAGGCCGCGCCATTTTTCACAGCTGACTCCCATAATAAAATCCGTAACCAAATATCAATTTTCTAATTTACACTGGCATTCATGTTCCATTAGGTGTTAATATATTTCTATCTCGTACTTATTCTTTAATCAAACTGAATACATGATTGATTTACGTAAAACAATTTATATACTTGATTAACAAAGCAAAAGAGCTAAGAAACTAATCTTGTCATCAGAGATGGAACAATTATCTTTCGGCCATGCCACAAAACCATCTTTAGCTTCCCCTAATAACTTAAACTCACCACTTGGTTCCGTTAACATGAATGATGGATCTATGACCTCCAAAATATTGGCAGCATAAAAATGTTCAGGAAGCTCTTGTCGATGTATTTTCTGGTTAGGCACCTTAGGAAAAATACTTCCTCTAGCAACGACGTTTCCCCTAGATCCATTCCAAAAGTCGTATTTTGCTTTCTGCGGAGATACGGCATATGAGCATCATATAAAAAGAAGATGCTAGGATTAGCAATATAGATTCACGAAGAAAAAAAATACTCCATTAGATGTCTTAGCCATAGGTTCTGCCATAGATGTGCACGACTTCTCTAGAGATATTGAAGGATTTGGTTGGGAATTACTGGTAGAGTTCTGCATAAGATTAGGAGACTGCTTCTTAGACCATGAATGCGAAGACACTGATGAATTGAATAGGTAACAAATATACAACGTTCTCCAAAATATACCCTAACATCCGTGATTCATATAGTTGATATCATATTTCAGACATATGGTTTAAGATCATGTAACAAGTTTAAGACAACAGACTTACTAATTTTAGTTTTAATCCCGAGTATCCTCCTCGTCCTGTCCGATGTGGGAACTTGGATTGTGATATTGCCTCTGTTCCCTTCTCCGAATTTTTCTTGCCGAGGAAATAAAAATAATTTTATTAGTATGCTGGGATTGACAATAAGAACGAAACACAAATTAGAAAAAGCAATGTGTATTCCATACCTTAAATATAGGCGATTCTAGTACATACTTAAGGTATTCGTCCCAGTCTTCTTGGTCCATTACCGTTTCGTACTTTCTGGGGAAAGTTTTTAGTTTGTCCGGTCTTTCCATGAAGGGTTTTACATGATTATTCTATAATTTCCTTCTGAAGTCCCGCAGTTGAACAACTAGACGCTTCATGACCGCTTGCTTATATTCATGGGGCACCTCATAATGAAACTGCAATAACAACTAATTTATGTTCATCACAGACTCACAGTTCTACAACAAATCGACGAACTGATAACCGCATACGCATACCAGAATTTCCTCCCACATATTTTGTTTTCTTGTTGCAGGGACTTCCTTCCAACATAAATGTTTTATGCCAACCATATCACGGGCCAAATAGCCTAGGTAACTACTGAATTCAATTCTATGGCCACCATCAGAATCCACCTCATCATCCCATTGGTCCTCCTCTGGGGGAACGTTGTAATCATCTTCTGCCATGACAAAAGCTGTGTAGGTACGTGCATCTCAGTTAGGAATTTGAGCTTATTTTGTAAAATATTAGCTAAACCTAACAGGATAGGCTACATGTGTTACACCTCTTTTCTATTATATGAAAAGAAAACAAACATGAACTCATTGATGCATGTAACTTGAGGCTAAAACATCACTGCAACACACAAAATATCCTCATGAATATTGTGTTATCCACAAAGCGAAAGGTACCGGTTAAACGGCCTTATATAACTTTTTGTTACAAAATCCAAGAGTACTAAAGCACCAAATAATGATTATCCATTTTTAGCTTGAAGATGATAGTCAAATTGGCCAACTAGCAACATGGTATCATTAAAAGTGGCAACTTAAAATGCAGACGTTACAGGCTCGCCAAGTAACAGAGACTCAAATGATTAAATCTTGAGAAGCCTTATATATATATATATATATGATTGACACAACATCGTCCATCAAAGTAGAGTTATATCTAAATCAAACCCAAACAATAACAAAAACCCGAGAAAACAATTAGCATCGTTAAGTTTTGTAAAACCTAACTAACTAGTAAAGCCTAACTAAGTAACATAAAAGAAAGATCCTTACCTAAATCTTATAATAGTTCATGCATGTAACTTAAGCCTAAAACAGTATTGTTGTAACAAAATAAAATCACCTCTCATCGTCATTAACTTGTTCTTTGATGCAGCCGAATAAAAACCCTAGGCATACTTTAACTAGTAAACCTATAAGATCTAACATCTGATTCCATGAGATCGAACAAAAAATATAACATCAGTTTAATATTCATTCGATAACGGGTTGTATAAATAATACCAACAACAAAGATCGAGTCTGAAAAGGTAGGTTCCTTGTAAAGATTAGAGATAGTAAAAATAGAATAAAAACCCTAATCATGCTTTAACTAGTAAACATATAAGATCTAACATCTGATTCCATGAGATCGAATAAAAAATCTAACATCAATTTAATATTCGGTTGTAGAAATAATACCAACAACAAAGATCGAGTCTGAAGAGGTAGGTTCCTTGTAAAGATAGCAGAATTATGATTTCAAAGAGAGAATGAATCGAGTAATAAAAACTGAAAAAGTAGATCGAACTATCTTTCTTTTTCTTTTTGGAGTTTAACCAAACCATCAGGCGGGAATTGATTTTCCTTTTGAAATCATCCCGCCCAGTAAAATTCATTTTCATCGCACGCCACACAAAAGAATTTTGGTGTTTTTTTTTTTTTTATTTCCAAATTTTTGATGTGTGACAAATATGGTTAGTTTCCTTTATTTTATGAGAGAATATATCGTAGACAGTTATGATAAAATTGTTTCCCAAAATTTTCGAAATTTAGTTTCCTATCTCTAACCAACTCGAGAAAAGGCCATAGAAAAAAAATTACTTTCCTATTTCGAATAATATTTTCCTTAAAAATTTTAACCTGGGTTGTATCCTGTATTATTCTTGGTTTAGGGAGGAAACATATGAATTATTAGTGGCACCTATGTAGGAAACGTATTCTTCTAATCATACAATTTTTTTTTTAATAGGAAATAATAAATATATTGATAAGCAAGCTTACATATTGTTTTTATCCTGTTGAATCAGAAGATTGATCCATACAGACAGATTATTAAACCAACAAAAGAAAATTGTTTGAGTTCTTGCATACTTTGCTCTAGAGTCTGCAATATGATTTGCATCCCTATGGGCATAAGTGCAAATCCAAGAATCAAAATAACTTAATATAACTAATGAATCATGGATTAAATTATATGTTGTCCATTTAACTGTTGTAGCCTTCCCATTCACAGTTGTTATAACATTCTGACAATCTCCTTCCAAGTGAATTTTTCGCCATCCTTTACTGTGAGCCCATTGTATAGCTTCTAGGAGAGAATGCGCTTCAGCTTGCTATGGATCAATGGCTAGAGATGCACCTCCTTGCGGTCCATGGTTGTTTCCTGCAGAATCTCTACAAATCAGTCCCCATCCTGATAATACAGTTTTATCAATATAGGAAGCATCAAAATTCAATTTGTATATATCATCTATAAGATCCTTCCAGTTCTTATCAATTATTCTCAAATCACTGTTGATACTAGTTTGCATACTTTTAACCCTTTTCCAGTCCTCAATATGCCTGACAATATTGTTTATAACAATGTTACAGTTAAATGGCTTGTTTTCAAAAACTGTATCACATCTAGCCTTCCAGGTTAGCCACAAAATGAAACTGGCACTCTCATACAGACTAAAATCCTTGGGCATACCATTGTTTGCCTTTAGAAATAAACCACTTATCCAATTTTGTAAGTCTAGACCCTGGAGGATAGTAGATAATATAGAGTCTACTGAATCCCATATATGTCTGACATGATGACAATCAAAGAACAAAAGTTGAATAGTTTCAGGGTTACCACTACAAGTAGCACATCTACTATCTTTATGTTTAGTTAACCTAGCAAGTCTATGTTTAGCAGTAATGCAACCATGTAGGAATTTCCATATAAAATACTGAATTCTGGGAGGTAGCTTATATCTCTAAAAGGATTTCCAGCAGATGTCTAAGTTTTTCTTAGTTGGATTAGTAGCTAAGTTTTCATTCAAGATGGCATTGTAAGCAGATTTTATAGTAAACGTTTCGTTGCTGGAAGGCTCCCATCTCAGCTTATCTTTACCTGCAATAGGAATTCTTATGTCAGTAATCCTTTTAACAGTATCTTCATCAAACAAAGCATTCAAAATATCAGAATTCCAAGACGTAGAGTCTTGGTCAATGAGTTGATTCACAATTTTCATATTAAAAGAGCTAAAATGACTATCTGGAGGTCTGTGCATATTTGGAATCCAAGTATCTTTCCAAATTTGCACAGAAGTACCATCACATATCTCCCATATGTAGTGTCTTTTAATTATATTCAAACTTGTGCATATACCTTGCCAAATCCAAGGCCCCTGTTTGTTCACAATATCAGTTAAAGGATTAACAGCATGAAAACATTTTTCCTTCATAATAACAGCCCATGGTTCATCTGGATTGGTAATCAATCATATAGTAAGCTACTAAAGATAAATAAACTAAACCCATCCATTTTCATGTTCATCTTTTCCAGAAAACATAAAAATTCAGCGTGAATCATTCATCACATAAATGTCAACCTATCTATCAGCGTAAAAAGCATGCATCTAGTGCAATACTTAAAAAATACGTAAACTAAAAGTTCACACATCAAAAACCCTGTTTAAAAAAACAAAGAACTTGTTAGATGAGCATTTATCTAAAAATCATCAGTTTTTCTTCAACTTTTTTGATGGTGGTGTCTCTGCATGCGATGGATGACATTCTCGACGTGCCAAACCTTGTTTTCCTCTGGTGCGCAGCTGAAAGTTGCAATGCCTTCTGCACAGTTGGTACATATAACCTTCCCTACGCCTTTTTAGTCTTCTGGGAAATCTTTTCAGAGGCTGCATGACTCCCCGAATGTGGATTGACTTCTAGGTGCTCCTCATTCAGTTTTTCACTGTCCAATTTCTTCTCAGAATCTAAAATTGGTTCTGGTTGCTCATGAGGTTTTCCATGTTGTGGAGTTTCCTGCAGCAAGAGATTAAATGTATTATATATATATATATATATATATATATATATATATATATATATATATATATATATATATATATATATATATATATATATACTCCCTCCATTCCAATTTAGATGATGTTGTAGAGTTTTTCACGCAGATTAAGAAACATTAAAGAGAATAATTTTTTTCCAAATCCACCCATATAATATCTTCCTAAAAATTTAAACCTCCTACTTTTTTGTTTATGGATTCTAGTATAAATTATGAATCCCCATATAATTCCAGTTGGGATGACCAAATATCCTAAGATTATAGAGAATAAATTTAAAATCTTAATTAAATTAATTATCTCTCACTGATAACAAAGACAATGAATGAATGTTGTGGTCCCAAAGCAGGGGTAAATCAGTGAGAATTTAGAGAAAATAGCTAAACTCTCATCTATTTTGGAACATAGAAAAAACCCTAAAACATCATCTAAATTGGAACGGAGGGAGTATATTCTAAATCCAAGGCGAATTCGTCTGTCATGTGAATTCTCAACAAGAGACAGACAAAAGTCATTTTTCCAACAATGTAATAAAGCCAACTTCACTGAAGGCCGCGTCATTTTTCACAGCTGACGCCCATAATCCGTAACCAAATATCAATTTTCAAATTTACACTGGCATTCATGTTCCATTTAGGTGTTAATATATTTCTATCTCGTACTTATTTTTTAATCAAACTGAATACAAGATTTATGTAAAACTATTTATATACTTGATTAACAAAGAAAAAGAGCTAAGAAACTAACCTTTTCATCAGAGATGGAACAATTATCTTTCGGCCATGCCACAAAACCATCTTTAGCTTCCCCTAATAACTTAAACTCACCACTTGGTTCGGTTAACACGAACGATAGAACTATAACCTCCTGAATATTGACAGCATAACAGTTACTAGGAAGATCTTGTTCATGTATTTTATGGTTAGGCACCATATGTAAAATACTGCCTCTAGCAACGACGTTTCCCCTAGATCCATTCCAAAAGTCGTATTTTGCTTTCTGCGGAGATACGACATATGAACATCATATAAAAAGAAGATGCTAGAATTAGCAATATAGATTTACGAAGAAAAACTAAATCAAAAAAAACATATTCCATTAGATGTCTTATCCAGATGTTCTGTCGTAGATGTGCACGACTTCTCTAGTGATATTGAAGGATTTGGTTGGGAATTACTGGTAGAGTTCTGCATAAGATTAGGAGACTGCTTCTTAGATCCATCAGAAGGGTTGCTACGTGAAGGAGACTTCCGCGGAGAAGTAGTTGGTTGTGAATTACTGGTAGGGTTCTGCATAAGATTAAAAGAGTTATTAGTTACTTTTGAAAGTTACACATGTTTCTATTTTTCTAGGTTCTCTAATTTACACTTGGATCGGTGATTCATATAATTGATAGACTGGTTTGTGTATATTCGACTTACAAATCAAACAAGCCAAGCAACTAACCTTCTTAGCAGGCTCGGTAAACTGAACACCATACTTTGGCCAAGGAATCACTTTTCCAAAAGTTTTCCCTAATGTTTCCATACCAGCAAATCGTACGGGTAGACAGAAATTCGGTTTTATTACTTCATCAATCAGGATTTTGTGGAAATCAACCTCCAACCCATCCTTTCCATGTAATTGTTGTTTTCCTGTTAACAGAAAAGCTCTACCTCTAGCAAGGACGTTTGCCTTAGACAGCTCGTCAAAAAGGTTTCACCTTCTACCCTGCAGAAATATATGGCATATGAACATATTCAAGCGAAAAATTCAAAACAAATTGAGATTTAAAATACATGTAAAAATAAAACAGATACCGGAGAAACTGCTTTAGTTGTCGTGATCTCAGATTGGCTCCGACTAGGTGGATCTTTTGATGTCACATCCAGAGTATGTTTCCCCGAATTTTGTTGACTTACCTACAGCAGTAGAGTAATATTCCATATTCGGGTGAAAAATATGCCAAATTCCACCGTGAATGTGAAGACACAGATGAATAGGTAACAAATATACAAGGTTCTCCAAAATACACCCTAGCATCCGTGATTCATATAGTAGTTGATAGCATATTTCAGACTCATATGGTCTTAAGATCATGTAACTGGTTTAAAACACATACCTTCGGAAGTTTTTCAGATATTGCGATACGAGATTGGCTTCCGTTGAGTAGATCCGGTGATTTCACAGCCTCAGAATGTTTTGGTTGACTTACCTGCATCAGAAAATTGAAATGAAAGTTGTAACTTGTTTTTGCAGTGAAACCATTTAAGCAAAATGCACAACTGACTTACAATCAAATATCTAACCACATATCTCGTTCTATAAGGTTCTCTAAAATATAAACTAACGTCTGTGATTCATATAGCTGATAACATATTCGTCTCTTATATTAAACAAGATATATATATAAAACTGGTTTGTGTAAAACATATCCAATGAGTTAATAAAGCAAACAAGCATAGCAACCAACCTTTTGATCCAAGATGGTTTGATTTGATGGCCAACAAATTTCAGCATCACCAACATCTTTTAAAGATTTTATCCCACAAGATGTGCCAAAGGGTAATTTGATGGTTTCATTTAGTACTTCACTAACCATAACGCCATAGCATGTAACCTCACCCGTCATTCCTGACTTCATTTTATAAGATACCTTCTTTGAAGAGTAAGCTCTACCAATGGCAACAATGTTGTCCTTTTCTCCAAACCAAAGTTTGCATCCTGTGCCCTGCAGAAACACAAGGCGCATGAGAGATAGTAAATTGAAGATTCAAAATTTAAACGCGTTGGAAAACCATACATCAATGGTAACTTTTTCAGATGGCAAATTCTGAGATTCCCCAGTGGATGAAGGAGACGAAGACTTCTTTTTTGATACTAAAGATGGCTGGGATTCAGTAGAAACGGTCGGCGTTTTAGTACAAGGAGAAACCTACTTCGCGGACCCTTTGGTGCTTTCATATGACTTCTGCGGACCGGATTTCCCATGTTTTTTTTGAAGTTGCTTAACTGATTCTGGACCTATGTTATTCTTAGATCGATTGGAGGCGTTGATAGGTCCTGCATCCTGTGAATGTAGTTGAACACATTGTTTGAAAAATCAGATACTGTCTGCCAATTTTTTCAAATAATTACACAATCTAATCAAAACTCGGTTCACTTACCTCTCCTCCAGACTTGCTGATACTGTTGCCCACAATTTTCGCAATGTCGACTCCTTGAGATAACAAGTTATCTGTCAATATCTGATACGCATTTTTAGTAGACTCTAATTCTTTCTCCTTATCTTTCAGCTTTTCACGCAGTTCATCGTTCTTTTTCGAGTGTCTTGGTTTTCTTCCATTTGGAAAGTAAAGGGTTACCGTCACTCCAAAGCCAGCCCCCTTGACACGTCCACCCTTATCCAGGCCGATCGCAACTGTTAAGGCATCCTCGTTATGACCAACCGTTAGAGTTCCATCTCGAATCATCTTCCGCTTTTCTTCATGTTCAAATAATGTGTTAAATTATGATTTAAACCTTGTGCAATTACTGTGCACTTACTTTGGTTAAAAACATGAGGACTGTAAAGTTTCTGTTTTCTCACAACTTCAGATGTCTTCTTCCTGACAAACTCGTCTGGAAAAACTCCGTCTTTGTTTTCGCGTGCTCTTGCCCACATGAAGAACCGGTCTTCAAGATCTTCTTCGGCAACATTTCCGCTTTGGACCTAGTAGTTACCAGAAACAAGTAAGGATTTACATCCGCACAGATATTAACTGTGTAAAACAGAAAACCTATTCCAAGGCGTCTAATGTGACAAAATTACAGATTGGTGTAAGAGGACACATCCCTATACCGTTTTAAGTTTCTGCATATATGAGACACGCAACACGACATACAAAACATAAGTATCTGATATGGCCGGTTTTACTGTGCAGTGTATAATAAATAAGACAACAGACTTACTAATTTTATTTTTAATCCCGAGTATCCTCCTCGTCCCGTCCGATGTGGGAACTTGGATCCCCTCTACGAATTTTTCTTGCAGAGGAAATAAAAATAATTTCATTAGTATGCTGGGATAGACAATAAGAACAAAACACAAAATCAGAAAAAGCAATGTGTATTCCATACCTTAAATGTATCCGATTTTAGTACATGATTAAGGTAATTGTCCCAGTTCTCTTGGTCCATTACCGTTTCGTACTTTTTGGGGAAAGTTCTTAGTTTTTGCGGCATTTCCAGGAAGGGTTTTACATGATTGTTGTACAATTTCCTTCTGAAGTCCCGCAGCTGAACAGGTAGACGCTTCATGACCACTTGCTTATATTCATGGGGAACTTCATAATGAAACTGCAATAACAACTAATTTATGTTCATCACAGACTCACAGTTCGACAACAAAAACAACGAATTGATAACCGCATATGCATACCAGAATTTTCTCTCACATATTTTTTTTTGTTGTTGAAGGGACTTCCTTCCAACATAAATGTTTTATGCCAACCATATCACGGACCAAATAGCCTAGGTAACTACTGAATTCGATTCTATGGTTACCAATAGGCCGGAACATTTTGTCAAATTCAATATCCCTTCTTTTGGCATTTTTTATCGAGAAGTCTCTATGCAGCTTCAACATTCTTATCATTCCCCTCTCTTTTATGGTCATTTCTGTAGAGTCTTCTTGTTGTGGCTTCTTTTCTGCTTCTGGAGCATTTTCCAATTCTTTTTCTTCTAACACCTCCAAATCATCATTTTCAGAATCTTCTGACTCTGGAAATAACCAAGGCAACATATGAAACCATGTGATGTTTAAGTAGAAACAAGTAAGTACAAGGTTTCGCACATTACCTGTTAAGTATTCAAATCTAGCAGTGTGGAGCATATCTCCACCATCATCGTCATCTGATTGTACAATGTCATCATGAATCTCATCTAAATCCACCGTTTCTTCATAAAAATCCCCTTCAACATCTGATTCCCTCCATTGGTCGTAATCATCATCTTCTGCCATGACAAAAGCTGTGTAGGTACATGCATCTCAGTTAGGAATTTGAGCTTATTTTGGAAAATATTAGCTAAACCTAAGAGGATAGGCAACATGTGTTACACCTATTTTCTATTATATGAAAAGAAAACAAACATGAACTCAGTGATGCATGTAACTTGAGGCTAAAACATCACTGCAACACACAAAATATCCTCATGAATATTGTGTTATCCACAAAGCGAAAGGTACCGGTTAAACGGTCTTATATAACTTTTTGTTACAACATCCAAGAGCACTAAAGCACCAAATAATGATTATCCATTTTTAGCTTGAAGATATAGTCAAATTGGCCAACCAGCAACATGGTATTATTAAAAGTGGCAATTTAAAATACAGACGTTACAGGCTCGCCAAGTAACAGAGACTCAAATGATTAAATCTTGAGAATCCTTGTATATAAATATGATTGACACAACATCGTTGATCAAAGTAAAGTTATTAACTCTCAATCAAAATCCAACCCAAACAATAACAAAAACCCTAGAAAAAAAATTAGTATCGTTAAGTTTTTTTTTTTTATTTTGTAAAACCTAACTAACTAGTAAAGCCTAACTAAGTAACATGAAAGAAAGATCCTTACCTAAATATTATAATAGTTCATGCATGTAACTTAAGCCTAAAATATTATTGTTGTAACAAAATGAAATCACATCTCATCGTACAACCCGTGATTGTCATTAACTTGTTCTTTGATACAACCGAATAAAAGCCCTAATCATGCTTTGACAAGTAAACATATAAGATCTAACATCTGATTCCATGAGATCAAACAAAAAATCTAACATAAATTTAATATTCATTCGATAATGGGTTGTAAAAATATTACCAGCAACAAAGATCGAGTTTAAAGAGGTAGATTCCTTGTAAAGATTAGAGATAGTAATAGAATAAAAACCCTACTCATGCTTTAATTATTAAACCTATAAGAAGTGATAGAATAAAAACCCTAATCATGCTTTAACTAGTAAACCTATAAGATCTAAGATTCCATGAGATCGAACAAAAAATTTAACATCAATTTAATATTCATTCGATAATGGGTTGTAGAAATAATACCAACAACAAAGATCGAGTCTGAAGAGGTAGGTTCCTTGTAAAGATTAGAGACGATAGTAGTAGAATTATGATTTCATAGAGAGAATGAATCGAGTAATAAAAACTGAAAAAGTAAATCGAACTCATCTTCTTTTTCTTTTTGGAATTTAACCAAACCATCAGGAGGGAATTGATTTTCCTTTTGAAATCATCCCGCCCAGTAAAATCCATTTTCACCACCCGCCAAACAAAAGATTTTTGGTTTTTTTCTTTTTTTATTTCCAAATTTTTGTTGTGTAACCAATATGGTTAGTTTCCTTATTTTATGAGACAATATATCATAGACAGTTATGATAAAATTGTTTCCCAAAATTTTCGAAATTTTGTTTCCTATCACTAACTAAATCGAGAAGAGGCTATAGAAAAAAAGTACTTTCCTATTTCGAATAATATTTACCTTAATAATTTTATGCTGGGTTGTCTCCTGTATTATTCTTGGTTTAGGAAGGAAACGTATGAATTATTAGTGGCACCTATGTAGGAAACGTATTATTCTAATCATACAGTAAGCTAATAAAGATAAATAAACTAAACCCATCAATTTTCATGTTCATCATTTCCAGAAAACATAAAGTTCAACGTGAATCATTCATCACATAAATGTCAACCTATCTATCAGCGTAAAAAGACTCCATCTAGTGCAGTACTTAAAAAATAAATAAACCCACCACTGAAAACAAAATGGTCATCAAAAACCCTGTTTAAAAAGCAAAGAACTTGTTAGATGAGTCTGGTTGTTTGTCAGATTAGTCTGGTTCCTCATTCTCATCCAATTCCACGCAAAGATCATTATCATTAACATCGTCGTATAGCAGTACTTTACTTTCAATAACACTTTACTTGTTCAAACTCGTATTTTTGTTAAAAGTATTGGAAAGGAGATAATAAGATCAGACCTAAAGTGATAAATTGATTCTTATTGTTTACAAGGGTGGGGGGGACTGTATTTTTTCTACATTTCCTCCGTTCTTTCAGCTAATTATATTTATTTTTCCAAAAGAATGCACACCTCATAAATAAATAAATTTGCAAGAGTATATTGCATTCTGTAAACTCTATGAACTTGTAAATAATTATCTGATTTATTTCATGATTCCAATACCTAAATAATAAAAGAATTCATAAACATCACCTTCTTCTAAATGACAAAATTATCAAACGAAACAAGAAACGAAAACAACTTTCAAAGCGTCCACAAAATGAAATCGATAAATCAAACCATATCATCAAAAAAAAACATATCAAATGAACCATCCCCATCTTAAAATAATTCTTCTTGCAATGATGAGGTGAACCTGATCACTCCAACCAGCAGGCTTGGGCGCCTTGTCATCCTCAGAGTTGTCATTTTCTGCTTCATCAGGCTCCACATGCTTGTTAAGATCATGCTTGTTAACTTTTGGATTATCTGCCATATCCGGAACATCGGGACGATCTTCATCAATAATTTCAATCATAGAAGCAGGAGCATCATCATTTAAAGTAGGAACATCAGCATAAGCAGGAACATCAGCATCCTCAACGCTACTGATTACAGCGTCCAGAAGAACATCAATAATAACATCAACATAAATAGGAACATCATCATTGTCAGCACTACTGACAACAGAACTAATTACAACGTCGAGAGGAACACCAGGAACAGTAGTTATTCCGTCTACAGTAATGATAATCCTCAATTTACGAGGACCAGCCATCAGTCGAGGACATTTTTGGATCCTCTCTTCAGTTTCATCTCTGCAGTCCCTCTTAGCAGAACTCATTTTTTCCTATTAATACCCTATGTTAATTTTTTCTATGCTTGGTGTAATTATATATATTTCTAAGGAAAACCCTAATTTCTTAGGTTTTCCATCATTATCTTAAATAACCTATTCTTTGGTATTTACATCGAATATTCTATCAATATAAGGATATATGGAATGAATATTTTCATGTTTATCTAATTTCGTTTTTAATCTAATATACATAACGAACATAACAAACTAAAATAAATTATGATCTCATGAGATATATGGAATGAATATGTTCATATTTATCTAATTTCCTTTTTAATTTAATTACCTAGGTCAGTTGGGGTGGCTTGGCCGGCTAGACCATAGGTGTAACGCAAAAAAAAGGAAAAAACCAAATGTTGGCTAGTTAAACAATGACCCAACATTTAGCGGCAACACTTTCATGTTGATGCACGAAATTGAACATTTCAACATAGAAAAAAATCCAAACACCAAAACAAAAACAAAAAAATACAAGGGAAAAAAAAGAAACATAAAAAACCCAAGGAATAAATTGTACATTTCAGCATAGAAAAAAATCCAAATACCAAAAAAAAAAAAAGCACAACTGCAAGAAAAAAAGCTACATAGATAAGCCTAGGAATGTGTTAGTGGCATGGACATCATGAGTAAATGTTTCCGATTGTACACCAAAATTCTTCAACGAGACAGCGCTCCTCATGTGAGGAATAATTGCAACCCTTGTTTCCCATGGTAGTGCCCCCCAAATTTCCGTCCAAGTTCTGGTGAGTGTATTGTAACGCAATAAACACCTATTCTGCCAAAATACGAGTTCCTTGTTATTTATAAAGGCTATCGGGTTATGAGTCGGCCATTCATCCTGTTTAAATAAAATGCTTATCTCATAATTCCAATTCCATTCCCCGCAAGGTGCCCATGTATGAATATTTTCTTTGGAAATGGGAGCCCAAAAATCTATCCGGGGCCGATCAATTCCCTCATGGATGTAGTAAAATAAAATGTGAACTTCGAACATGACCATCCCAAGTGATGGGTAAGTATTTATCCAAAATTCACTCCCAGGAATATGATGCGGGGGTGGCAAATTTTGATGGAACGTCTCGGTGTCCAAATTGAAAGATATTATGCCAATATCTTGCTGGCAACAATCTATCCAAAAAATACAACCGTGTGCGTACACACCTGAACTCCGAAAAGTATAGGGAATCTCACATGCTATGTTCCTCCATCCCCTCTTGTCTCCTAAAGTGTGTATTTGGACTTTACCATCCATGTGAATTCGAACTACCTTGTACTCATTGGTAAGTTGACAGTATCCGAAACCCCCAATTACGTTGTATCGTGGATACCACGAAAGTACTTGATCCGTTGCAATCGGGATGCATAGTTGTGGCAGATGGAGGTGGTCACCAGTTTCTGGATTCATAATATATACAAGATCTTGTATGCCGTGGTGTGAAACATAAAAACAGACCAGACCATTGCAAGATCCAACTATTGGGTGCAACATAGTCCAATCATCATAGGTTCCATCATTCGGGGCATCATGATTGTTGGCTGTTACGATCGGGCTGAAATCTTCCTCTCTATAAAAGAGTTGGGTAACTTTATCTTTCCCCATTATTGGTATGACACCAAAAAGGAATACAATTCTTTTGTCCCCAAGGATAGTATTCCATTCTTTGCATACACATTTGCTTGCTAAAACGATTTCTGTAGTTTGGAGGCGCTGAAGTATCTCGGTAGTTAATTCCGACAACATATCCATCACTATTATACTGATGAAAGATTATAAAAAAAAACAAAAATTACAAGCTTTTAGGATTTTCTTATTGTGAATGCTACAAGCAAATACGAGTATAAATCTTATATATATATATATATATATATATATATATATATATAGACATCCAATATACCTGTTGGCGAATGGTCGCGTCAGTCTAGGACGTTTTTGGATCATCTCGTCAATTTCATATCAACAATCCCTCTTAATACTCTATGTTAGTTTTTTTCTATGCTTGGTGTAATTTGAAAACTCTAACTTTTTAGGTTTTCCATCATTATCTTAAATCACGATTCTTTGGTATTTACACCGAATATTTCAATTTCCATATTACTAAAAAATGAGATATTGTAGCAGTATAATGAGATATGGAATGAATATTTTAATGTTTATCTAATTTCCTTTTTAATATAATATATATATTCCGAACATAAAAAACTAAAATAAATCATGATCTCTTAGGAAATACCCAAATAATTTTTCTACTTTTCGACTAATCTAGGTGGGTTGGGGTGGCCCGGACGACTGGACCATAGGTGTAACACAAAAAAAGGAAAAAAACCAAAGGTTTTCTAGTCAAACAATGACCCAAACTAAATTGTACATTTCAACATAGAAAATAATCCAAACACCAA